>NC_142955.1:9879500-10057000 GCF_046866305.1 Octopus bimaculoides
TGTCTGAACGTTTTAATGCCCTCTATTGTGTTTTTGTTCCATTTATATATACATATATATGTAAAGCTGAACTCTTGAGAGAAAAGCTGAACTCTTGAGAGAAAAGCTGAACATTAGAAGCATCAGTTGTGGCGTGCAAGAGAGACGATTGCGCTGGTATGGACATGTGGTGAGAATGGAGGAGGATAGCTGCATGAAAAAGTGCCACACCCTAACAGTTGAGGGAACCCGTGGAAGAGGTAGGCCCAGGAAGACCTGGGCTGAGGTGGTGAGGCAAGACCTTCGTACATTGGGCCTCACCGAGGCGATGACTACTGACCGAGACCTTTGGAAATGGGCTGTGCGTGAGAAGACCCGGCAAGCCAAGTAAGATCGTTGCCAGTGCCCCTGGACTGGCTCTTGTGCGGGTGGCACATGAGATGCACCATTTTGAGCGTGGCCTTTGCCAGTACCGCCTGACTGGCTCCTGTAGGATTTTCGAGCAAGATCGTTGCCAGTGCCCCTGGACTGGCTTGTGCGGGTGGCACATAAAAGACACCATTTCGAGCGTGGCCGTTTTCGTGCGGGTGACACGTAAAAGCACCCACTACACTCTCTGAGTGGTTGGCGTTAGGAAGGGCATCCAGCTGTAGAAACTCTGCCAAATCAGACTGGAGCCTGGTGTTGCCATCCGGTTTCACCAGTCCTCAGTCAAATCGTCCAACCCATGCTAGCATGGAAAGCGGACGTTAAACGATGATGATGATATATATACACACATACACACAAAGAGAGAAGATGGGGAGAAAAGAAAGAATGAGGCAGAGAAAGAACGACAAAGAAAAGAACGGAAAGTGTATAGTTGAATCAGTAAAAAAGTAAGAGAAACAGAGGAGGAGAGACAGGGAAAGAGAAAGAGAGTGATAGAAGGTCTATATAATGAGAGAGAAAGTGAAGGTGGGGGGTAGAAGTTTTATATTGTTCTGCATTTTGTCTGTTGTAAACGCAAGCACGATCAAAATGTTTAACATAATGAAGCAATAACAAAGATCTATAAATTTATGCATTAAAAGATATATGGATAAATTATTAAATTAAAGTGAAATTAACTTAGCAAATGGCTGTGGAAGGTACTCTTTTGTTGGATCTATTTAATTTCAGTCACAGTCGCTGTTATTTTGTTTTTCCTATTAGGCTTAAATGTTTATCGGTATTATGAAGGTAAGCAGGTACACATATCAACAGACGGGAAAATAGATAACGATAGTTACTTAGACAGACAGACAGGTGGTAGACAAGTGAGCATATCGTTATATCAAAAGTTATGCAAATACAGAAATATATTAATACATATACAAATAGATAGACCGCTGAACTGAAGTGAAATGAAAGAAATGTAAATATTTTGTATCGGAAAATAATTCGGTCTATGTCGCTGGCTGGACAGCGAACAGTGTGTAGTTTGTTTACATATTTTTAGTTTTTAAAATATCCTTGCTTAACGTATGAGCTTTAATGCAATTAATTAATGTCTGGGATCCTTATGATTTGACGGCCAACATTTTTTTATGTAGTGTTTTTGGTACCGAAACACTTTCAAACTTCGAATACTTGTATATTTTGTGTTATAGAACAGATATAAAAAATTTTGTATTCGAAGTTATTTCATGTAAAAAATTGTCGTATTTCGGTAATTTCAACCAATCACTGACGTCTATTGAGGGGAAAACAATTACGCCGTGGAATGTAAACAACGGTGTTACGGGATTTTTTCCCTTGAATAAAATTAGTACCGTTGTTTGTCAACAACAACTATCAGCGGTATATATTTCGTTTGTCACTGTTATTTATGACATCGTTCATGCATTTGTACTGGTTTTAGCTTTAGGGTTTTAGGGTTAGGGTTCGGGTTTTAGAGTTAGGGTTAGTTTTAGGATTACGGTTAGAGTTATGATTATTTTTGCCATAACCTTAACCCTAACCCTATAACTCATAACCATAACCCTAACTATAACCCTAACCCCAACCCTAACCCTAAAACCTTAACCCTAAAACCCGAACCCTAACCCTAAAACCCTAAACCCTTACTAGGGAATAATGATATAATTAAACAAGGAATAACACACTTGACACCGAACAGCACTAACTGTATTCAGCTGAATAGACGTCAGTGATTGGTTGAAATTACAGAAATACGACAACTTTAACATGAAATAACTTATTAAGAAGTAATTTTTATTAAGAAGGCTAAGAGAAAAATATGTTTTATATGACATATTCTACCAGTATCCCAAGTTTGAAATTGTTTTGTTAAGAAAACAAGTGTTGGCCGTGAAACCATAAGGATCTATAGTCTGCTCAATCGAAACATTTGTTTATAAAATACGGACAACGATTGATGACATTAGCTAAAAAAAGAAAGAATGGAAACGATTATTTTTCAAAGAATAAACATGTGCTACGTGTAAGATGTGTCAGCCTCCAGAATAATTGCATTAAGGTCATTTCAAAACAGATGCACAAGAAGTAATGCACTTTGTATTACCTCATATGACTTCAATCTTCCTTTCCTTTCGAAATGATTTCATTTCCTTATCAATCTCTTCTTCTCTGTGATAATAAATAAGACATGGGTACAGACATTTAACAAAATTGTAACTAATAATCATTTAATCAATATATACGAGGTCTGATCAATAAGTATTTGGACTGTTACCTTAGTAACGAAGCTTGACCTTGAACTCCGCTGTGCATGTGCACTAAGTTTTAACGTTCTAGCTCACTTCCGCTGTCTACAGCAGTGCTTGGAAGGAAGGAGTGTAACATGTGATCGTTGCATTGATCATGACAGAAAGTTGTTATGGTGATGCCTGCTCAGAGGCCTACGCAAAGTTGCAGAAACTGTATGGAGAAGAGCGTATGAACTGCACACAAATGTACAAGTGGCTTAGATGTTTCCAAGATGGTTGAAAAAATGTCAATATTGACGAACGTTCTAGGAGACCCGCAACCAGTAGAACTGAGAAAAATATCACAAATGTTCATGCAGCTGTGAGGAGAAATCGTCAAGTCACCATCCGTGAGTTATCAGAGGATGTGCAGATTAGTTACAGTTCATTTCAGTCCATTATCACTGAAGATTTGTATATGAGACACGTGTCTGTCAAGTTTGTGCCAAAATTGCTTTCAGCTGACCAAAAAGACACTCAGGTTTCAGTTGCACAAGATCTCCTTGATTGTGTCAAGAATGATGAAAACTTTTCGAAAACTTTGCATAGGCTTCTAAGCAGGCATCACCAAGCTTTTGGTAAAATTTGATGCAGATTCTCTGCTCAACTTTCTCTGTTGTGGACAATGTGATGATCACACGCTACACACGTTCCTTCCTAGCACTGCTGTAAACAGCAGAAGTGAGCTAGAATGTTAAAACTTAGTACACATGCACAGCGGAGTTCAAGGTCAATCTGTGTCAAATGGCTTTACTCTCCATGCTTTAGCTTCATTACTATAGCAACAGTCTGGATACTTATTGATCAGACCATGTAGGAATAAGTTTTATCTTTTTTTAAATTCATCTTTTATTTCTTTAAACTCTAAAGAACATCATATGTCAAATGTATCAGATGGAGGTCAATAAGCAATACCTTATTAAATGGCAGAATATCACAAGAAACTTGAAACTGCTTGCTTATGTTCGATATACTAACCATGATTCCAAATGTGATTACTTATGTTGTGGAATTTCCACGGGTCCTGCTAGTTTTATATAAATATGCTCCCATTTGAAACCATTATTATTATTACTATTATTATATCAAGTTGGCAGAATCGTTATTTTGCCAAACAAAATGCTTAGCATTATTTCATCTGGACAAAATGTGCGTGGGACAAGATGCTTTTCAGCATTTCATCCATCTTTACATTCTGAGTTGAAATTCCACCGAGGTCGACTTTACTTTCATCCTTTCAGGGTTGATAGAATAGCCATCAGCTGAGCACTGGGATCGATGTAATCGGCTTAACTCCTCCTCCTAAATTTCTGGCCTTCAGCTAAAGTTTAAAACCAATATTATTACAAGACAGCAAGTTGACAAAATCGTTAACATGCCAGGCAAAATGCTTTAGCATTGGCCTTGTGCCTTTAGTAAAAATGATTATTTCATCCATCCTAACGTTCTGGATTCATAGTGCATTAATGTCGATTTTGCCTTTCATCCTTTTGGGGCCAATAAAATAAGTGCCAGCAGAACATTTGGGTCAGTGTAATTGACTTAGGCCTATCCCTGAAATTGTTAGCCTTGTGCCAAAATATGAAACCAATTTACATTTAAACTAACAGTATATTCCCAAAGTGTGTAAGAAGGGGGCATCAAACTTCTAAAACAAATTTTCAAAATAAAAGAATAAAATCAAAATACCATTTCCAGTCTTCTGAATTTTCAAATGTATTATGTTCTTGAGCAGACAGAAACCAGCTATGATCAATGAAATTAAAACAGTGACCAAAAGAACAATAGCAGGGGTTTGACTTCCAGAGAGAGATTCTTTACCTGGAAAAAATTATGAAAGAGTACTATAATATACTAAATATCATCATGGAGTATTATGAAATGGGAAGGCGATATGTTTGTAGAATCATTGGCATGCCAATCAAAATAGTTAGCAGCATTTCGCCCGTCGTTACATTCTGATTTCAAATTCGGGGATTGACAAAATAAATAACACTTGAGTAATGATGTTGATATTACTGGCCTTTGTTAACCCTTTAGTATTTAAACCGGCCATATCCGGCCAAAATATTTAATCTGTTTTATGTTCAAACTGACCAGATCCATGCTCTCACACCTACCCTACAATATTAATTCTACATTAAGTAGTAACACCATCAAGATCTTGAAGATATGAGATAATGCATGATTAATTCAAATCAGTGTGAATCAATAAGCATTATGTTTGATAGAATAATTTGAACACTAAAGAGTTAAAGTTTGAAACCCATATTTAGATTTTATAGATGGTGAGCTGACACACCAGACAAAATTCGTAGTGGCATTCTGTTTGTTTTTATTTTCTGAGTTCAAATTCTACCGAGGTAAACTTTACATTTCATCCTTTAGGATTCGATAAAATAAGTACCAGCTGAGTACTGCGGTTCATGTAATCAAGTTGGCCACTCCCCTTAACTTGCTGGCCTTGTGCCAAAAATACAAAACCAATTTACACTTAAACCAACTGTACATAGCAAAAGTAAGTAGTAATGGATCATCAAGCATCCGAAGCAAAGTTTTTAAATAAGAATAAAATGAAAATACCATTTTCACCTTTTATGCACTTAAAGATAATGACTATAATCATCAGAATGAATAGAAGAACAGACACACTGAGAAGGACAATGGCAGTAAGACAAATCCTTGGGACAGAATCTTCACCTGGAAAAGATCATAAAAAAAAGTACTATGATATGCTAAACATCACAATGAGGTGTTATTACATGGGAAGGCAATGTGTTTGTAGAATCGTTAGCACACCAAGCAAAATAGTGGCATTTCGTCCATTTTTGTGTCCAAAGTTCAAACTCTGGGGTCGATAAATTAAACAACACTTGAGTGATGGGGTCGAAGTATTCGACTTACTCTCTGCCCTGGTTGTTGGCCTTGTGTCAAAGTTTGAAATTAATGCTTAGATTTCATAAGACAATGGGCAGGCAGAATTTTTAGTAGAGTGGACAAAATTCTTAGAGGCATTTCGCCTATGTTTACGTTCTGAGTTCAAATTCTGCTAAGGTCAACTTAAACATTTCATCGTTTCAGGTTCGATAAAATAAGTACCTGCAGAACAGTTGAGTCAGTGTAATTAACTTAGACTCACCCCAGAACTTGCTGGCCTTGTGCTAAAATATGAAACCAATTTACACTTAAACCAACAGTATATACCCAAAGTAAGTAGCACTGGGTCATGAAGCTTGTAAAGAAATTATTTAAATAAAAGAATAAAATCGAAATACCATTTCCATTTTTTTGGCACCAAATGATAACAGCTATGGTCATTATAATGAATAGAACAGACACACACAGAAGGACTATAGTGGTAGGACAAATCCATGGGTCAGGACCTTCACCTAGAAAAGATCATGAAAGAGGGCTATAATATGTTAAATATCATAATGGAGTATTATCACATGGGAAGGTGATGAACTGGTAGAATCATTAGCACTCTGGTGCTTAGTGGCATTTCATCTGTCTATCTTCTGAGATGAAATTCCACAGACATCGATTCTGCCTTTCAGGGTCAATAAAACACAAATGTTTTGCAACATTTCGTCTGTCTTTACATTCTGAGTTCAAATTTCACTAAGGTCTACTTTGCCATTCATTTTCCCCGGGTTGATAAAATATATACCAGTTCAGCACTTGGATTAAAATAGTCAACTTAACCCCTCTCCCAAAATTGTTGGCTTTTTGCCAAAGCTTGAAATCAATATTTTGATTATCAACTGCTGGGCAAAACGCTTTGTAGCACACACTGTAGAGTGGTTGGTGTTAGGAAAGGTATCCAGCCGTAAAACCAAGTCATATCATACTGGAACCTGGTGCAGCAACCCTGCTTGCCTGCTCTGGTCAAACCATGCTAACATTAAACAATGATGATGACAATGGCTATATATATATATATATATATATATATATATATTTGCTGCCGATAAGGTAAACCGCACATGCGCGGTAAATTTTGAAAAATTAACCATGTAGTGCCTTGTGTTTATATGTTATCTAGGTTATTCTGCTGAAGATAGCTGACCTGGCGAAATATTTTATTTTGCTAAAATAGCTTGAAACCATGGTACGGAAAATAGATTGGTAAATGTTTTTATTTTTCATTCCCTTTCGAAATTATCCCTAATTTTGTCCTATTATAGGCATTTCTGTATTTTAAATGAAGTATGTATATATATATATATTTATATAGCCATGTAAAGAGTATCACGTAATAAGTGCCACATAAAAAGCACTCACGCTGTGCGACGTAATGAGCACTTGTGCCAGCACCGTGTGAAAACCACTGATGCCGGCTCCACATAAGCACTCCAAGAAGCACTCGTGCCAACCACATGTAAAAGACACTCGTGCCGGTTCCACGTAAGAGGCACCTAGCATATTGGAAGGGCATTCAGCCGTAGGAGCTAAGCCAAAACAGACGATCGGAACCTTGCGCACCTCTCCAGTTTACCAGTTCCAGTTAAACCATACGACCCATGTCAGCATGGAAAACAGACGCTAAATGATGATGACGATGAAAGAAAATTTAAAAACAACTTTCTAAAGAATTCTTTTAAAATTATGAAATTGCTCACTTACATTCAATTTGCAACATTCGGTATTCACTGAATATCTTGGCTAAAGTAAAACTGCAATTCACATTTCCGGAAAACTTGCTAAATTTTAACGTACCGACATTGCTAATGGTTTTCCCATCAGAACAGTTGCTTTTAACTGTATCTGTAAATTTCAAATGTTTCTGAGAGAAAAAAAAATATATTGAAATGAATTATATAGGTGTAGGCATGGTTGTGTAGTAAGAAGCTTGCTTCACAACGACATTGTACTGCGTCCAGTTCCCCTGTGTGGTACCTTGGGCAGGTTGACTTCTAATATAGCCTCGGACCGAAACCTTGTGAGTGGATTTTGTAGACTATATATATATATATATATATATATATATATATATATATATATATATTCTTTTATTCTTTTATTTGTTTCAATCATTTGGCTGCAGCCATGCTGGAGCACCACCTTTAGTCAAACAAATTAACCTCAGGATTTATTCTTTGTAATTATTAGTACTTATCCTATCAGTCTCTTTTGCTGAACCACTAAGTTATCGGGATGTAAACACACCAACATCGGTTGTCAAGACATCGGTTGTCAAGTAATGGTGTGGAGACAAACACAGACACACAAACATACACACACGCGTGCACGCACGCATACACACACCACACCCATATACGACAGGCTTCTTTCAATTTCCATTTACCAAATCCACTCACAAGGCTTTGGCCGGCCCGAGGCTAGAGTAGAAGACAGTTGCCCAAGGTGGGACTGAACCCGGAACCATGTGGTTGGTAAGCTACTTACCACACACCTACTCCTGTGCCTATATATATATATATGTATATATATATATATGTATATATATATATATATATATATATATATATATATATATATATATATATATATATATGTATGTATGTATGTATGGTGTGGAGTGGAGTGAAAGCGTTTGAAGAGGCCAGGATGACACAAGCAGGGCTCAAGAGATATTTAAGGAAAAATGTAAAGATCGAGAAGGTGAATGACAAGGACCTTTTTGTGTGCACAGTCTGTGACAGACCATGTCTGTCTTTGGCTGGCCTCAAATCTCACCTGCGAACCCATGGAAAACAAACTTCAACCAGCTATTCTGATTATATGTCTATGCACACGTTTGAATGTAGCGTGTGCCAGAGGGTTTGCAAATCCAATGGGGGTCTTAAAAGACATGTTAGGATCCACAATGAGCACAACTTACTTGCAGGTATTGGTAGTGCAAATCAGAGGTGCAATCTGTGTGGCTGTTTTTTCAAAACACTGTCTGGTTTAAAAAGCGACATCAGACGCCATGAACGGGCTAAGGTGTAGGTGCAGGAGGTGGTCAAACTCTGTGTAAGGAGTAGACAACCACCAGAAATTTGGAAACATGCTGTACTGCTTGGAATTTGCACCAGAAGCTCCAATATGAATATTTCAGAGTGTTTGTGTGTCGATCTGATGACAGTGCAGAGGATTCGGAAAGAGTTAGATGAGTCTAATGGTGATTACAAAGGTACAGCAGCTCAGAAAACTCACTCTGATCGTTATGGTAAGAAAGGAACTCCCTAATTTGTTGGTGAGATCCAGGCCATGATTGACAACGATCCATCCAAGTCAATCCGGTCCATCACCAGTGCTATGGGAGTGTCAGAGTTTCTTATCAGACATTCGGTATTCTTCATACAAGATGAGAAAAGGCCAATTTATATCCCAATCTATCAAGGACAAGAGGTAAGTCTGCTTTTGAATAAACTCAAGCATCCCCTCCAACTGAACATGAGAAAAATTTCTGCCAGGATCAGATGGTGAATACACAGAACAACCATTGGCTTACTGTGTCCCCAAAACATGTACTGAGAGTGATAAATATCAAACATCCAGTTAAATTTTCAAAATATTTGAGCAGAACAGAAGAGATTCCAGGCATCTAAACAGTATAAAAAGGAAATATCCTGAATGAAAAATTTTTTTTTTCCAAAAATGTTTAGCATAAAAAACTAAATCAATACACCAAACTGGAAAAAAAAAAATTAAACGAATTGAAAACCATGAGTAAAACAGAAAAGACCCCTGTCCCAACATTTCACATGATTTTATTCTTTAAAACTTATCCCAGCTTTCAAATTCTCTTTCCTGATTGGATAAAAATTGTCAAATTGTAAACCTCTGTAACATTTTCCTCAAATTTTTCTAGAACAAATGAATAACAAAATCAGATTTAGCATGAAAAATTACATGGATAAACCAAATTTGAAAAATCTTACTTAATTTTAATATTTCAAAAACTGTGAGCCAAACAGAATACATCCACCAAATAGACAGAAATAAAATAATATTCCATTGACTTACCTTATCATATAGACATTCTATGTGTGTTGGAGGTAAGGAACAAAGTGCCATTACTTTGTATTCGCAGCTTGTCTGTTTGATTTCAATTTTCGGTTTCACTAAAAATATATTACAAACATTGTTTAAGAGCTGTGAAAAGAGTTGATATGCTTTACGAGTAATATATATTCTTTCTTTTGTTTTCTCCCACTTGTTTCAGCTACAAGACTGCAGCCATAGGGCACCACCTTGTTTTCTTTTTAAACCTGCTGTTCTCCTATTAGTACCTTTTGTCAAACTGCTAAGTTAAAGGGACATAAACATACCAAAACCAGTGGACAAGCAGTGGCCGGGGACAAACAAACACAGAAACACACACATAGATACACACATACATACACACAAACATACATACATGCCTACATATATACATACATGCCTACATATATACATACACCCCCCCCCACACACACACACACATATATATATATATATACACACAACAGGCTTCTTTCAGTTTCTGTCTACTAAATCCACTCACAAGGCTTTGGTCAAGTGTCAGAGTTTCTTATCAGGCAGGTAGAGCAGGAAGACATTCGGTATTCTTCAGTAGAAGACACTTGCCAAAGGTTCTACATAGTGGGAAGGACCCAAACTTCTTATCATACCACCACACCACATATGTGCCTATATATGCAGACATACATACATATAAATACATATATACATACCCATTCATCCAAAGAATATATACATAAAAGAACTTATTTCTAAAATAAATGACTTCACACATAGACTTGGATGGAAGGCATTATACTTCACTAAAAAAGCAAAGAACAATTGGTGGTGGTGGTGGTGGTGGTGGTGGTGGTGCTGGTGGTGCTGGTGGTAGTAGTAGTAGTAGTAGTAGTAGTAGTAGTAGTAGTAGTAGTAGTAGTAGTAGTGGTAGTAGTAATGACATAGAAATATCCCTAGCATAAAAACAAATGTACATAATGACATCAATACTAATACCAAACCTATAGGAATTAATGCTAACTATAAGAAAATCTTATATAAAAATATAAATAAGACTAAGAATAAAAATGAAATTCTTGATAAAAATAATTATAATTATAATATGAATTACAATAATAATAGCAAGGGTAAAGTCGAAGATAAAAATAATAAAATCTAGAAAAGCACTTGCAGAGCGCAGACCTCCGCCAAGCAGCTCATTTCCACCCATATACACGCAGGCTGAAAATCACCCAATTTCCTAAACCAACGCCGGCAAAAATATAACCTCCTTGGTGGGGGTAAAAAAAAAATAACACAGCCATATTATTTTTTTTAAAAAAACCTTTAAAAACAGGAATCATCTGAAGCAATTATAATACCTCAATGACAACAGCAAGCTCCATAGACCTCCGGAAAGCAGCTCATTTTAAGATAGATACACGAGTAAAATTACTAATAGAGAAAAGAAAATAAACTTTGAAAACAGCAACGCCACCATAGGTTAAGTGGAAATGATGAACGTGTTTTTAAGGGAGATAATCAAAGAATGTAACATTGTAATACTTTGTGTAAAGTAAATATAACAAATGAAAAGTCCTTCAAGAATCCATAAAAATTCATGGATCACTACCAAAATTTCATCATCTGTTTCTTGTGCCATTACCAACTTTTCCTGAAAGTTTCATCAAATACCGTTCACAACTTTTTCAGTTATTTTGCACACAGACGGACAGACAGACAAATCAACGCCAATGAAAACATAACCTCCTTCCTTAGCAGAAGTAATAAAAATAAATACATACCTAATAAATACAGGGGTTGGACAAAATAATGGAAACACCTAGCATCATAGCATCATAATTTTGAAATATCTATAAAACCGTCAAAAGCTTGTTTATTTTTATGTTTTTTTTATTTATTGCTAGTGTTTTTTAATATGTTTTGCTAAAATTGCTGTTTCTTTTCAGATATTAGAAAAAGGTAATTAAAATTCATTAAAATGACAGATCTATTGGACTTTTAAAGAGGTCAAATTATTGGTGCTCATAGCCGAAATGTTTGATGTATCAAGAAGTAATGACAGCCTTTGAGAAAGAGGGAAAATCTCCTCATCAAAAGATAACTGCGGAAGAAAACTGAAACTTTCAGATAGGGACCACCGGACTCTTGTTAGAAAGGATCATAAAAGTACAGCTCCCAAAATTACTATTCGCCAGGAGCTGCACAAAGCTGGATTTCATGGGAGGGCTGCAATCAGAAAACCACTACTTTCAAAAACAAACATTGCAAAGTTTTTAGAGTGGAGTAAAAGCCTACAGAACTGGTCCCTAGAGTAGTAGAAGAATGTTATTTATTCAGACGAGTCATTCTTTACCTTATTTCCAACCACCGGCTGAGTATACGTGTGGAGACAGCCAAAAGAAACATTTGACCCAGACTGCCTTCTTCCAACTGTTAAATATGAAGGAGGATCTGTGATGATCTGGGCGGGAGACTATATCTTGGAAATCCAGCGGCCCAATGGATTCCCTTCATGCTAGAATTAATAGTCAAGACTATTTAAGCATTTTATCTGATCAAATTCATCATATGGTTGCGGAACTGTTTCCGGAGGGAAACACAATCTTTCAGAATGATAATGTCCCAATTCACACAGCTAAAGTTGTTACTGAATGACATGAGGAACATTCTAGTGAAGTTGAACATCTTATCTGGCCACCACAGTCCCCAGATCTCAATATTATTGAACATTTATGGTGCATTTTAGAAAAATAAGTAAGGAGTCGATATCCTCCACCATCATCAGTACAAGAACTGGAAACTGTTTTAGCTGAAGAATGGGCAAAAATTCCTTTGGAAACAATTCAAACTTTGTATGAGTCCATGCCTCATAGAATTGAAGCTGTAATTACTGCCAAAGGTGGTCCTACTCCTAACCAAACCTGTAGCTATTTCCTAACTCACTGTAAATAGCACTTATTTAGTTCTACCTGTTTTCGCTTTGGTATATCCTTAAATTAGATTATTCCTAGATTTCTTTTAGCCATTCACCTCTCTATGAAAGCCTACTTCCGGTTTTGAGAGCTTTATATTTAACTATTTAAATATTTTCATAAATAAATTTTAATTTAACTTGTTGAATTGATCCATATCTAAGCGCTTATTATCACTTTTATTAGAATATTTTTTATTCCCTTTAATTCCTATTTTTGTATTTATTGCAGCATGGGATTTTGTCAGTAAACAGGTTGCTGTTTCAAAGCGATGAAAATATTTTGGCAAATTAAATTTAAATGTTGAAGTGAATCTAACGGTTTTTGTGTGTTTTTAAATGGTTTATAAACACCTTCCACACAGCAATTGTTTGTGTTTCAGCACACGATCTCAGATCAGGTCACTTGCTGTGCAAGTACATCTCCATATTTATTTATGTTAGATACCATATCACTGTACTTGAGCAACTTAACATATTTACGTTCGGGATCTCATCAAACGAACGCTGCATATCTGATACCTTAAAATTAAATTTCGCCCAATACTTCTTTATCTTTATTAGTCTAGCTCAATATTAATTTTTTAAGGGGTGAAAGGTAATAATTTATATTTCTTTATTCATTTATTTATTTTTCTCTCTATATCTATTTTCACTCTTTACTCTATTTTGATTTATTTATTTGACTGGCTCTTGTGCGGATGGCACATAAAATACACCATTTTGAGCGTAGCCATTGCCAGTACCGCCTGACTGGCCTCTGTGCAGGTGACACGTAAAAGCACCCACTACACTTTCTGAGTGATTGGCGTTAGGTAGGGCATCCAGCTGTAGAAACTGCCAGATCAGATTGGAGCCTGATGTTGCCATCTGGTTTCACCAGTCCTCAGTCAAACCGTCCAACCCATGCTAGCATGGAAAGCGGACATTAAACGATGATGATGATGATGATGATATTTTACTTTATTCATGTTTTTATTTATAATTTTTATGCACCCTAACACTAAGTTAATATTCTTATTGGTCTTTTAACCATTTCGATATTTACAAATAATAGATTGCCTGAATGTCCTCCACCTTAATTAAATATTAATAGCTATACACACTTGAATTAAAGTCTACATACTAATTTTATATTGATTTAATAAGGATAGACATAATATCACAATATGGCATTTTTACCAATTATATCTACTTGAACTTTCTTATACTTAACACTTCAGATGAATATATTGTTATATTTTTACTTTACAACTCCAATATACACAACCTTACTCTCCTTCTAAGGTCTCTACCATTTTTATACTGTTCTTTATCCATAAATTTTATCAGTTAACAGTTTACAGCTGTTTACTCAACATGCAGGAAATTAACACCTATTTTGTATATCTTTATCTACCTCTGAAGAGATTCGACTTTCAAATAATTTTTAATTTAATTAATTAACTTTTTGAAGGTCTGGAATTGAAACAGCTGTAAGGGATGTTTGTCGATTTTTTAATTGATAAATAATAATTTATTAATTACCTCTCTATTTTCTCATCTTATTATAATAAATATATATAAACCATAGTTTATATAGTTACCTTGAAGTAGAGTATTAAATGTAATGTTCAATGTTCTTTGTATAAGTAACTAACCAGTACTTTCATAGAATTTTGCTATCCCTTAATGACGTTGGTAACCTTTATTTGAACTTATATATATATATATATATATGTATGTATGTATGTATGCATGTATGTATGTATGTATGTATGTATGTTTGTATGTATGTATGTATGTATGTTTGTATGCATGCATGCATGTATGTATGTATACTCCAAAATTAAGGAATGAAGAAGATAAAATCCAGGCTACATATGTTTCACAGCTAGCAGAACCTCAGAAGTGGTAATTATCTAACCAAGAGGTAATCCGCTAGCTACTCGTTGGACCATATATATATATATATATATATATATATATATATATATATATATATATATATATATTCATATAAGGGGCATTACTACAGAATAATGCTACACACTGGACTTCCCAAAATAAACACATTTAGTACCGAATGCGAGGAAAAACAACCAACAGAAGAAGACCAACTTTCTTTTAAATAACTCAACTATGTATCGACCGATTTTGCAATTACTAGAATGAATCTAGACTCCGCTCATCAGCATAGTATTGTTCAGGAAAACATATATAAATAAACAGAATTCTCACCTTACCAAAAACGAACACTGTTCGTTTTTGGTAAGGAGAGAATTCTGTTTATTTATATATGTAAAATATTTTTATCCCTTTTTGAATTTATTAATCATATATATAATATATATATATATATCTACACACACACACATACATACATGCATACAACTTAGCGGCTCAGCAAAAGAACCAATAAAATAAGTACCAGGTTTAATAATAAAACAAAATACTGGGGTCGATTTATTCAATTAAATATTCTTCAAGGCAGTGCCCCAGCATGGCTGCAGTAGAATGACTGAAACAAGTAAAAAGTAAAAAGATTTGATAGAAAATTTTTGTTTTGCATTAAGATACTTGCCTATGGTGGTGATTATCATTATTATTATTGTTTTACTTCTCACAGTGCTCAGTCTTGTTTGCTCTGGTTGAGAGCGGACAGCAGCTTGTTGTCAAAGCTCTCACAGTGACTTTTTCAGCACATTATAAACTTTGATAATTGGTTGTTAATTTTCATGGAAGACATTCAACACCCAATTACCGGTGGAGCAGTTTTTGGGGTTTGCTCTGCTCTCATGTCAATTCTAATTTCTCTGATATATTTCTCAAACTTGGTTGTTAGTGCTCGGAGTGCCCCTACAACTACTAGGATGACAGACACTCTCCTCATACTCTACTTATTATTATTATTATTATTATTATTATTATTATTATTATTCAATGAGAGAGCAGTGCATGCCATCAAAGTGACACTGGGGTAAAATATATGAAGCCCTGTATACCCATCATGACTACCCGTCTGATAAGGGTACACCAGGCACATGCATACAATCATATGTGCACAATATGGTGATCTCATATCAAGAAAACAGTACATGACCTTGAAGCTGGGGCCCAGCTAGAATTTTCGTCAGGCCGAGTAGTCCATCCTGCCCGAAAGGTCTCTGAATAAGGTTTGTTTAAGGATGTTGAATGAAATACCCATGTTTCCAAATGTGAATTATCTAAACCCCCCAAAAATTCCTCTCAACACATGGCTATGATGCTTCCCCACTACTTCTGCTCATGATCAGAAATGCACATATTGTCAGTCACCAAGGGACATGCTCAAATGGTTAAGGTCAAACAAGAGACAAGCAAATCTGTGGTATTGAGTAGAGTATTTGCTGTAGCTCTTCTTTTATACCAAGACAAAATATTATCTCCATCCCACAATACATAGAGACGCAACACATTCCTCAATGTATGAGTTCTTCCAAGTATTGCTGCCATGTGAATACTTCCAAAGAAGTTTGGTATTTGCAGATTTTCATGTCAGAATATTGCCCTCTTTAGGAGGTCCCTGGTGTACTATTCACTATATGCACCACACTAAAATTTAAAGCTCTATGGATTCGTTTCACTTCCTAACTTTCTCGACCTCTGTCTTAACAATATAGCTACATCAATGCAAGTCTATTCTTTGGGTTCCTTCAGTGATATCTGGTCGGTTATGTTGTAGCATTTTGTCTGTATATATTGGCATATCCCATGTGAGTTTCATGTGATCACTTTCTGCTACAGGTAAAGGTTGGTGCTCATACCAATTGTTGGAACATTCTAGCTAATAATTCTGTCGTAATGTTTTGCTTAATGTTATCACAGACAGATATCATTTACAAAATCTCAGCTTCCAAATCCTGTTTTCTTGTTGTGTAAAAATAATCAAACTTGAAACATCTGTAGTATTTTTCTAAAAAATGATATTGAAATACCAGGAGTTATGTCTCTTAGTGAGGAGGAAAAAACTAACACTGAACAGAAAAACCCATTGCGTATAAAACCATTTCTTGCAAGGAGAGTAAACTTAAATTTCCTACTTAAAATGGAGAAAAGTTGTGGAAGAGGGGGACCCAGGAAGACATGGGACGAAGTACTGAAGGCCGATCTCCAAACGCTGAACCTTATGAAGGAAATGGATGAGGACCAAGATATGTGGAGCATTGCTATACTCGAGAAGATCTACCCACAACAGAATTGAGACTTGAAATTAAGGCGCCACGTAAAAAGCATTGAAGTGGGGTGCTGGTACCACGTAAAAAGGGCTGGTGCTGGAGCCATGTAAAACGCACTGGTGTTGGTGCAACATACAAAGCATCTAACACACTGTGTAATGGTTGGTGTTAGGAAGAGCATCCAGCCATAGAAACCAAGCCAAAATACCTTATGGGATCTGGTGCAGCTTCTAGCTTTGCCAGTTCTTTTCAAACCTTCCAATCGATGCCAGCATGAAAAATGGACTGTAAATATTCATGATGATGATGATGATGACTCTAGCAGAACTGAAAAAAATGCTTGGAGACATGGAGTCCTCAAAGCTACACACCATGTTTAAAGAGAAGCAACATGGGACAATAGCTGCTGTATGCATCAACGATAAAGAAGCAAGGAGGAGGGAGGATGAGGAGGAGGAAATTCCTTACCATTTATGTCCAAATTAATTTGTGCATAATGCAAATTGTCATCATAAAATATCCATGTAGAAAACTTCCAAGATACATTTCGAATCCAGAGCGTAGATATATTGCCTGTTTGAGTAACTTTATAGTCAACACCGTCCGCGCATGTTCTATCGCACTCATATTTGTAGTTAAGGCTTTTCCAAACCACAGGTCTCTTCATGTTCGGGACTGTAATGTAAAGTGTCACACTTTCACCTAAATAAATTGTTCCTGAAAGAAGTAAGTCAATATCATTCTTTGATTCGTTATATCATTGATTTAGGCATTTATTTCTTCAACATTAAAATTTTCTTCATAAAAATTAAGACTACATACAGTACAACCACATTTCCAAAATAAAAATAAAATTTTATACATTCACTATCACTAAAGTTTTTGCAGAAATATAATTTATATATAAACTATATATAGGTCCTAGATTATCCACATCTGCGTTACTCTTTACTCTTTACTTGTTTCAGTCATTTTCCCTGCAGCCATGCTGGAGCACTGCCTTTATTCGAGCAAATAGACCCCAGGACTTACTCTTTGTAAGCCTAATACTTATTCTATCGGTCTCTTTTGCCGAACCGCTAAGTGACGGGGACCTAAACACACCAGCATCGGTTGTCAAGCTATGCTAGGGGGACAAACACAGACACACAAACATACACACACACACACATATATATACATATATACGACGGGCTTCTTTCAGTTTCCGTCTACCAAATCCCCTCACAAGGCTTTGGTCAGCCCGAGGCTATAGTAGAAGACACTTGCCCAAGATGCCACGCAGTGGGACTGAACCCGGGACCATGTGGTTAGTAAGCAAGCTTTTTTACCACACAGCTACTCCTGCGCCTATGTTGTACATTTATTTAATGTTCTTCCTACAGGTAAGATGAAATTTTTTATGCTTGCCACGCGCAAACATCTTTGTCAGTATATATATACAGTGAAGCTTTACTATAGCATCATAAATTATCGACTGCTATTTCCAGTAAATATGAGTGCATTGTTGTACCACTATCCTATATATTTATATATATATATATATATATATATATATATATATATATATATATATATATATAATACAAAATGGGACAAGAACGCAAAACATCCAGACAGTTAAGTGATACAAAAAAGGGACAACAAACCATCCAGACAGATGATACAAAGAAAACAAGGATGGGTCATTTGGAGATTTCTTTCCTCAGTCGAGTTCCAGATTATCTCTGCAATTTCGGCTGGTTATACTCGAGATTGCTCCAATCTGGCCTGCTCCAAGGAAAAACTAAGCTAAGAGCATTAGATTCCTTGTAAGAAAGCAGCGAATGTGTACGGAAACAAGGACGGAAAAAACGAACAATGTTACACAAATACAATAAAAATGATAACAGGACATAACAACAAGTGTCTTTCGCCTAAGGACTAATTAAATTAAGCTGGCGTGGTATGTATGTATGTATGTATGTATGTATGTATGTATATATATATATATATATGTGTGTGTGTGTGTGTGAAAATATATTACACACACATATATATATTGTATATATTTATATATTATATATTATACGTCGTTTTTATATATAATATATTTATTTGAGGAAACTTGGGATGGAAGAATGGTTAGTGAGAGCTGTGCGAGCCATGTACAGAGATGCTGCCAGTAAGGTGAGGATTGGAAATGAGTACAGCAATGAATTCCGGGTAGAGGTAGGGGTCCACCAAGGTTCCGTCCTCAGCCCCCTCTTATTTATCATAGTCCTCCAGGCAATCACAGAGGAGTTCTTCAAGACAGGTTGCCCCTGGGAGCTCCTCTATGCTGATGACCTTGCCCTAATTGCGGAGTCACTATCAGAACTAGAGGAGAAGTTTCAGGTGTGGAAGCAAGGTCTAGAATTGAAGGGCCTTAGAGTCAACCGAGCTAAAACCAAAATCCTAATAAGTAGGAAGGTAGATAAAACACAAACCCCTTCAGGTAGATGGCCCTGCTCAGTATGTAGAAAAGGAGTAGGTAGTAACTCTATAAGATGCACCCGGTGCAAGCTATGGACTCATAAGAGGTGCAGCAACATCAAAGGCAGGTTAACTAGGAAGTTAGTTTTTGTTTGTGGCAGATGTTCAGGTGCAATAAAGACTGTAAACAAACAGGAAACAACTTCTATCTCATTCCAGGGTGAAAAACTAGAGGTAGTCGATAACTTCTGCTATCTGGGTGACCAAGTTAGTAGTGGGGGTGGGTGCGCTGAAAGTGTAGCTGCTAGAATAAGAATAGCCTGGGCAAAGTTTAGAGAGCTCTTACCCCTGCTGGCGACAAAGGGACTCTCACTCAGAGTAAAAGGCAGACTGTATGACGCATGCGTACGAACAGCCATGCTACATGGCAGTGAAACATGGGCTGTAACTGCTGAGGACATACGTAAGCTCGCAAGGAATAAAGCCAGTATGCTCCGTTGGATGTGTAATGTCAATGTGAATACCCATCAGAGTGTAAGTATCTTGAGAGAAAAGCTGAACATTAGAAGCATCAGTTGTGGTGTGCAAGAGAGACGATTGCGCTGGTATGGACATGTGGTGAGAATGGATGAGGATAGCTGCGTGAAAAAGTGCCACACCCTAACAGTTGAGGGAACCCATGGAAGAGGTAGGCCCAGGAAGACCTGGGCTGAGGTGGTGAGGCAAGACCTTCGAACATTGGGCCTCACCGAGGCGATGACTACGGACCGAGACCTTTGGAAATGTGCTGTGCGTGAGAAGACCTGGCAAGCCAAGTGAGATCGTTGCCAGTGCCCCTGGACTGGTTCTTGTGCGGGTGGCACATGAGATGCACCATTTTGAGCGTGGCCGTTGCCAGTACCGCCTGACTGGCTCCCGTAGGATTTTCGAGCGAGATCGTTGCCAGTGCCCCTAGACTGGCTTGTGCGGGTGGCACATAAAAGACACCATTTCGAGCGTGGCCGTTTTCGTGCGGGTGACACGTAAAAGCACCCACTACACTCTCTGAGTGGTTGGCGTTAGGAAGGGCATCCAGCTGTAGAAACTCTGCCAAATTAGATTGGAGCCTGGTGTTGCCATCCGGTTTCACCAGTCCTCAGTCAAATCGTCCAACCCATGCTAGCATGGAAAGCGGACGTTAAACGATGATGATGATGATGATGATTATATATATAGTATATATTTATAATATATATGATATTTATAGATTATATATATTATATATATTTACGTATTATATACATATATATATCTTATATATGTTTAAATATATGTATATTTATATATGCATATATTTATATATTATATATTCTTTTTCTTTTATTCTTTTACTTGTTTCAGTCATTTGACTGTGGCCATGCTGGAGCACCACCTTTAGTCGAGCAAATCACCCCCAGGACTTATTCTTTATAAACCTAGTACATATTGTATCAGTCTCTTTTGCTGAACCGCTAAGTTATGGGGATGTAAACGCACCAGCATCGGCTGTCAAGTGATGTTGGCGGGAGACAAACACAGACACACTAACATACACACACACAGACACACATATATATACATACATATATATATATATATATATATATATATATATATATATATATATATATATATATATATATGTATATAAATATGTGTGTATATATATATATATATATATATATATATATATATATATATATATATATATGCGATGGACTTCTTTCAGTTTCTGTCTACCAAATCCACTCACAAAGCTTTGGTCAGCCCGAGGCTATAGTAGAAGATACTTGCTCAAGGTGCCACGCAATGAGACTGAACCCGGAACCATGTGGTTGGTAAGCAAGCTACTTACCACACAATATTTATGTATCAAATATATATTATATATATTTATATAAATATATGGCGGCCAGCCCTTCGCACGTGTGATTACCGCTGCTGGAAAAATCCGCAAGAGATGTAAATCCCCGCACTCAAAAGCATATTATGCCACATGAGGAGTCTTCTTTACACTGTATGTTGCATCTGATGTTATTGCACCGTTCCACACTCACTAGGGAGCAGTGCATCATGAAAACGGAACAACTGTAATAATAAATTGCTTTTTGGTACACACCGTCTTCTCTATTAATCTTTAATATATACCCAACGTGCACCCTGGAATTCTTGGACATTGATGCAACAAGGAATGCAAAGTATCGCTGATGATGCCTGCCAGCCATAAGTGGCCCGATTCCTTCCACGAAGCATCCTTATCTTCTAACAATTGTTGACGAATATTCTCAGTTTCCGTTTGATTATCTGACACATCAGCTCAGACTGTGATAAAATGTTTTACAGACTTGTTTTCAGTTTTCGGTATGCCCAGTTCTTTTATTCTTTTATTCTTTTACTTGTTTCAGTCATTTGACTGCGGCCATGCTGGAGCACCACCTTTAGTCGAATCAAATCGACCCCAGGACTTATTCTTTGTAAGCCTAGTACTTATTCTATCGGTCTCTTTTTGCCAAACCACTAAGTGACGGGGACCTAAACACACCAGCATCGGTTGTCAAGTGATGTTGGGGGGGAGAAACACAGATACACAACATATACACACATACATATATATATACATATATACGACGGGCTTCTTTCAGTTTCCGTCTACCAAATCCACTCACAAGGCTTTGGTCGGCCTGAGGCTATAGTAGAAGACACTTGCCCAAGGTGCCACGCAGTGGGACTGAACCCGGAACCATGTGGTTGGTAAGCAAGCTACTTACCACACAGCCACTCCTGCGCCTTATGTACATTCCAACTGTGGAACTGCCTTCGTGTCTACAAAATTGAGAGAATGGCTCCTTAGTAAGGGCATTGCAACAAGTAGGACAACACCGTACAATCCCACCGGGAACAGTCAAGTAGGAAGATATAATGAATGGTATTATTTGGAAGTCAGTATTACTCTCTTTGAAAACCCGAGCCCTTCCAGTATCTTCATGGGAAACAGGTCTTCCAGATGTGTTGCATTCAATCAGATCTCTACTTTGTACGTCCATCAATGCCACTCCTCATGAACGTCTCTTTAACTATCAAAGACGTTCAGCTGCAGGAACATCTATGTCATCATGACTTCTCAACCCAGGACCTGTACTTGTGCAAAGAAACAATCGCATTAGCAAGTATGACTCTATCGTTGACCAAGTTGATTTGATCGAAGCCAATCCCCAATGCGCTCACATTCGTTAGCCAGATGGTCACAAAACCACAGTATCTACAAAACAATTAGCACTATCAGGAAAAATTGAACCCAACTGATGACTTAACCCAGGCATTTGTGGTCCCTCAAGAGCCAGACAGAGTTCTAACTGAAATATCTTCGCCTCCTAGAGATAACCCTCTAAAACAAAAAGAAGAATCCCCTCAAAGAATTCGGAAAGCCCCGGAAAGGCTTGACCTATATTTTTTTTTAGGAGGAAGTGAATGTTATGCAAATTGCGCTATGATTTGAGTGACCTCCCTTGATATAAAGGGCATGCGCATTTGATGTTCAGGGAGAGAGAGAGAGTGGCCATTTTGAATAACATACATTGAATCGAGAATATTGTGGATAACACTATAAGACACTCAACTGTTGTGGACTATGACTGGAAATTAGTTTCTTTGAACCAGGGATTACTGGTGATACATAACAGCTAATATGAGAGTTTCTGTCATGGTATCTACGGCAGTATAGTTTGATCTAACAAAACATCTACATTTAATTGGGTATAAATACTACCTCACATGTTTGAAAAGATAACACATAGTTTAAAATCAGTAAATGTTTGGAAAATATAATTACCATTTGGAACAATGTCATGTCCTATACTTTCACACATTGCACCTGTAAAAGATAATTTTGATTTCAGTTTTTATATTTAATAAATTGGAGAGTTGTTCTGTTTTTTGTCACAACAATCCAACATGTCACAATAGATACAATGAAACATTATATAGAGAGATAGTATAGCTAGCAGAGTTGTTACAAAAGGTTTGACTGCAACCTACAGTACCATGCTACCTGTTATTTTTTTTTCAACTATCTAGTACTTTTCTGATGATTCTGGCCATGCCAAGAAGGCAAACCTTTGGCAACAGCTCTACTTGGGTACTCTATTCCGATATCCTTCACATCCCTCTTGATGCTATTATTATTATCATTATTATTTCATACAGATTAAACTGTTGAAAAGGAAGAATCCCTAACATCGGGCTACAACAAGTAACCTTAGATGCCAAGAGCGAAGTATCCCAGCTGTCCTTAATAACACTTTACTGGGGCTGCACAAAATTAACTTTCATGCTTATTTTCTCTATCCATCTGTTCAGATCTTTAGGGATAGTTCCTAATGCACCTATAACTACAAGGATACATTTTACCCGCACTTTCCATAGTCTCTGTAACTCAATGTCTAGTTCCTGATACTTTCTTATTTTCCCTTTACCTCTCATATTGACATTTTCAAACATTTGGAACTGTAAAGTCAATTACCTGGAACTTTCTGTTTTCTTTGTCTACTGCTGCTACTGCTGCTGCTGCTGCTAAACCAGGCCTTCTGGCTTCTATTACAATGTCGCACAACATCTTATATTTCTTACTTTCTAGCACATTACTAGACACATGCTCATACCATTTAATGTTATTATTTATTGTCCTTGCACAGCTTCTAACGCTGGAGACAGACTACAGTGTCAGCTGGTCACTACCAGTGACCTAAGGTAATACCCCTTATTTTTTGAGCACCATCCGGAGTATTCGAGCGGTTCCAACCAGTGCTGTTTGCTGCAAGTGCCCCACCCTTATTGCAGCTCCCATTTGTTCCATGTACTTCTCGAGAGTTTCACTCACTGTTTCCAGGGCTCTGACAATTATTGGTACTACTACTACCCTTTTCATCGACCGCAACTGTTTAACCTCCCAAGCTAACCTGTCATATCTATCGACTTTTCTTTCTTCTTTATCGCATACCTTGTTGTCAGCTGGGCGTGCTATATCTATGATCCAGCATTGTTTACTTTCTTTCTCAATTGACACTATGTCTGGTTTCCTATTCTATATCTCATGGTCGCACTGAATCATAAAATCCCATAGGATCTTTACATTATCATTTTCAATGATGCCTTCGGGTTTATGTTCGTTTCACTTTTTTGCTCTATCAAGTCCATACTTGTTGCAGTGTCCAATGGACAATCTTTGCTATATTGTCATGACCTCTCTTATATTCTTTCTGGGCTAGTGGCCATTTTGTCCACAAATCCTGCACTTATCACTTTCTGATGTGTTGTCCATTCTGTATTTGATGTAACTGGTTCTCAACGCTTGCTCTTGGGCAGCACAGATTAGAGCCTCCGTTTCTGGTTTTAAATCACTTTTAGTCATCCACAGCCATCTTTTTTCGCTGTTTATCTTATCTTCAACATTCCTATGAAATTGTCCAGGTATTCTTTTCTTTATCCACCTATTTTCAGCTTCATTCATTCTCAAGTCCTTATACAGAGCTTTATCTTCTGATCTAATGCTGTGTTCGCATACAATCAGTCCTTTTCCTCTTCTTTTTCTTGGTACGTAGCCTGTCTTTGTCACTTTTTGGGTGGAATATCCCACATCTAGTCAGCAACTTTCTTGTTTTTCTGTCTAAGCTGTTTAGTTCGTCTGCTGTCCATGCGATTAACCCTGCTCCATATCTAAGTAATAAAACTTCTCAGGTGTTTATAGCTTCAATCTTATTCCGTCCCTTTAATTTCGACTTAAGGATCAGTCTCAGACTACGCAAGTACTCCACCTTAAATTTTTCTGTCATTTCTTTCTCCATCAATTTATTCATTTCCAATATCCCCAAGTACTTATAGCCTGTCTCTTCTATCTGCTTCATAACCTCCCCCGATGGTATCGCTAGCCCGTCCATACATTTGATTTTGCATCTCTTCAAGACTAACACACCACACATTTTTCAGTCCACACTACATTCTGATATCAGCATTGAAAGTATTCACTGCATCAACGAGGAAACTGACTTGGGATTCATCTTTACCATAAAGTCTGAGGTCATCTATGAATAACAAATGATTGACTTTTTGTTTGCAGCTCTTGAATACATACCCAGCCTTTGCTTTTCCCAAAATCAGTGTTAGTGGTATCATGCACAGTACAAGTATCAGTGGGGACAGGCAGTCCCTTTGGAAGATGCCTCTCCTGATTTCTACGGTCCCTAAACTTCTTGCATATACTGTCAGTTTCGTCCTCCACTTTGCCATACATTTTCCAACTAATCGCTCAACATTCAATGCAATACCAAATACGTTCATAAATTCCATAATCCAAGAATGTGGGATCATATTGTACGCCTTTTGATAATAGATCCATGATATGGCTAAGTTAGTTTTCCGGAGTTGATCCTTGGTACCTCTGCACTTACGCTTGCAACCTTTCTGCTCATGTGGCACGACTCCATTTTTTTCCAGATGTCCGTACATCTGGAAAAGTGGCAAGCAAGATATCAGCCTGTAATTATTATTATTATTATTATTATTTATTGTCTTTGCACAGCTTCTAACACTGGAGATGTACTACGGTACCAGCTGTTTATTACCATTGAACTAAGGTAACACCCTTACTGCAGCCCCAATTTGTTCCATGTACTTCTGAAGATTTTTACTCACTGTTTCCAAGACTCCGACAATTATTATTATTATTATTATTATTATTATTATTATTATTATTATTATTATTATTATTATTATTATTCGACGTCAGGCACAATAACAGTAGTTTGACAGAACTTGCCGAACATTTTGCTTCAAACGGCTGTAGTCCTTTTCCTGGTCAAAATATGCAACGCGCTCGAAAACGCAAGTGGTCTGTCGATATGAACAAAAAGGCAATTAATGCCATGAACAAGTCTTGCTAGACAAGAATAACGGTAAATGTAAAACTGTCGGGAAAAGATCATTAGAACTTTGGAACCAGCTGGGCATATTCCAGATTATTGAAAATGGGCTAATGAATCAAATAAGAATAATTTGAAATATTGGCTTTCCTAATGAGGCCTAGATTCAGACAGTCAGAAACACATCTGTAGTGCTGATAACCTCGAGGAGAAAAACGTAGGTGAATATCGGCGAATGCGTAGGCAAGGTGAAGTTGTAGTAGAGGAGAGGCCGTCTAATCAATATAATGTGCAGAACCCTGTATAACGAGAGGATATAACTGAGAAACCTCAGGATAAGACACGAGGATATAACAGAGACCAAGCCGGTGAATTTGAGAAGTTTTGACCAGAAGAAAGTGAAACGTGCGACCCAAAACGTTGATGAAATCCTGAACTACATTCTAGTAAAAGATCTAACGGGAACAAGGGACTTGATCAGATCCATTTCAATTTTGATAGGTGAACTGGTTGGAAAGAAAAAGAGAAAAGCAGATGGACGGAAGGGGCCATGGTAGAAGCGGAGAACTGAAGGCGACATTAAAACTTTACGTAAAGATCTGAGTCGGATAGAAGAATCATCCAAAAGGCAGTGGAAAATGCTAAAAAAAGGTACAAGGGCATATCTTGATGCAAAATGCCGAACAGAAAAGAAAGGGTTCTAAACTGCTATCGAAACCCTGAAACAATGTGTGCGGGCAAAAACATTAAAGGTGCATGTTATGGTAACTGCTGGAGAAACAGTGCATGTTATGTACCCTAAGCTCTTCCATGTAACCTGCTATACAGTTGTGCTCTAAAAGTAAAGGCTTTCTTATTTCTTTACTGCCCACAAGGGGCTAAACATAGAGGGGACAAACAAGGACAAACAAACGGGTTAAGCCGATTACATCGACCCCAGTGCGTAACTGGTACTTAATTTATCGACCCCGAAAGGATGAAAGGCAAAGTCGACCTCGGCGGAATTTGAACTCAGAACGTAATGGTAGACGAAATAGCGCTAACCATTATCGCCTGGTGTGCTAATGTTTCTGCCAGCTCGCCGCTGGCTTTCTATCCTGCAGTCGGTTGCCTGATTGTCACCGTCAAGGCTCCTACTGTAAAAAATCAAACACCGTTGAGAGCAATTCAAAACAATTGGATACACCACTCAGCTACTTGTAACTAGATGCAGTTGCTAGCATGTTCGGTGCCTGCAATTTCTATGCCAAGAACTTTACAGAAGTTACAAAAATTGTAGAGAGTTTTGAGGACAAAGGCATTTTGGTACAGAGAGCGAAAGAAGTTGTGCGAAATCCTGAGATCAGAACTAACTTCATCAAAATCAGTTTAAACTATCTGTAGTTGAAAAAGTTGATTTTGAACGGCCTTCACTATCTATGATGCTTACAAAAGCCCCAAAGAATTGAAAGTCAACAAAGACCCACGTTGCATTATAAATTACATTGATTTTAGATTCAATAAAAAACTATCTCAATTTAACTAATGGACCCCAACGTTTCACCCTTGGAGTATGGAGGTCTGAGACAATGTCAAGCGACATCAGCTGCTGCAGAACGCAGTTTTTTTATGCTGAAAAAAAATCCTTGACTGGAAGTTTTTGTCTACAAATATAAAGCATTATACCGTATTGTGCTATAATAAATTTCCACAAAAGTAATTTTTAAAAATTATTTTGATAATACACGTATATCATAAAGTAATCAGAACTAGAGTGAACTCTCTACTGTTTATAGATTTATTAATAATAATAAGGTTAAAATGAGGTTAAAATTTGTCAATAAAAGTAAAAAATAAGGTTAAAAAAGTATGAAAATAAAGTTTGAAAAGTATGAAAATAGGTTAAAATTGAGCAATTTTTAAGATTAAAGATATTACCAAAATAATACTTACAGAAGAATAAAACAAGAAATAGACTCATTGTTAGCGTTTGCATGATCTGAAAGAAAAAATGCTCAAAAATCAAAATATTTTATTTTATTGGTTTCAAATTTTGGCACAAGTACCAATCAAGCACAGGGGTCGATGTGATCGACTATTTCCCTGCCCTAAAACTCCAGGTCTTGTGCCTATAGTAGAAAAGATTATTATTAATTATTATTATTATTATTATTATTATTATTATTATTATTAGTGGATCTATTTTAAAACGAGGGTCACATTTTTCATTAATGTTTTACGTAGTGTTTTTGGTACGGAAAGACTTTCAAACTTCGTATACTTATCTATTTTGTGTTATAGAACAGAAAAATATTTTTGTATTCGAATTTATTTCATGTAAAAAATTGTCTTATTTCGATAATTTCAACCAATCACTGACAAGTATTCAGTTGTTTATATTTACTCCTTTGGCTGATTAAGCGATGTAAAGCGTATTTAATCTCCATACCTTCGTTTTATTTGCTTTTTTCATTTTAAATTTGCTTTAACCCTAACCCTAACCCTAACCTTAGGGTTAGGGTTAGGGTTAGGGTTAGGGTTAATTGTTTCAGAATCGTTTGTTTATGTAGTCGGCACTTAATGTATATCGGCTGAATGGACGTCAGTGATTGGTTGAAATTACAGAACTACGACAACTTTCACATGGAATAACTTAGGGATTTCTTTTTTTTTTAAGAAGACTAAGAGAAAAGGATGTTTTATATGACACATTCTACCAGTGTTCCAAGTTTCAAAGTGTTTCGTTAATGAAAAATGTGGCCCCCGTTTTAAAAAAGATCCTTATTAGTTTATAGAGAGGACTGATAAACTCAGCAGAAATGTAATATATAGAAAGATGAGTTCTTAACTTTCGTATACGATTGCCAAATTCCATCACCAAGGTAAACATAGCTGACGTATCCATCACCACGGCCAACTCAATGACAAAAAGCGCAACTCGAAAGTAACTTATTTATTTGTCCTTTGAACAATGACAATATTTCGACATCTCGTGTGTCTTCAATTGGTCTGGTTCAAAATAAAATAAATGTGGCAATCGTATACAAAAGTTAAGAACTCATCTATCTATCTATTACATTTCTGCTGAGTTTATCAGTCTTCTCTATAAACTAAAAATGAATTAGACTGACATTTATTTTATTTTGAACCAGACCAGTTGAAGACACACGAGATGTCGAAATATTGTCATTGTTCAAAGGACCAATAAATAAGTTACTTTTGAGTTGCGCTTTTTGTCATTGACTTGGCCGTGGTGATGGATTACGTCAGCTATGTTTACCTTGGTGATGGAATTTGGCAATCGTATACGAAAGTTAAGAAATCATCTTTCTATATATTATTATTATTATTATTATTATTATTATTATTATTATTATTGAGTGAGAGAGCAGTGCATGCTATCAAAGTGACACTGGGGTAAAATATACGAAGCCCATTATATCCATCATGACTACCAGTCTGATAAGGGTACACCAGGCACAATAATAATAATAATAATTATTATTATTATTATTATTATTATTATTATTATTATTATTATTATTATTATTATTATTATTTTATGTTTGACTTTTGTTTTGCATTTGTAACGGTTATAGGATTGCACGATGAAGATCATTTTTTTTATAAGAAAATATTTATTTATGCCGTTACATTCTAGGTTGCCATACCACGACGGGTAGGCCAGTGTAATAGTATATAAAACATGCAAGGTTGAGAATGTAGGCCTGTATCTGTATGTTCCTTCTTTTATAGCAGTAATTGTATAGAGGGAGAGATGGTAGGGTTATAATGTTGGCGCCGTTGTCTGACAGTGGCTGACAGTAAAGTTATTTCTCCCTCTGCCAAGTTGTAGCTGATCAGCCAGGCATCTTTCTCCATGAGACGTCAAGTGACCACTGGTCACTAGAAAGTGAAAAGAGGAAGTTTTCTTGGAGTGTCCTGTTTATATAGTCATGAAGCAGGGCAGTGAGTGCAAAGGATTTAGCTTGTTTACCTCAATTCTAGATGGAGCAGAAGAGGTCAGAAAAGGGTCAAGTGGTGGAGACCGCTTCGGCCTAGCTATTCAAATATGGGTAAAGTGGATCGAATCCACTTCACGCCTGCCAGGTTCCTATACATTTATACAAGTTGGATCCAAGTCTCACCCAGAGACCTCAAGAGACAACAAGTTAGAAGTTCATGTAGGTGTTATGCCTAGGGTACCATATATTTGGATTTGTACAGTTTTGTTCAAGTGAATGTTTAAGAAACCATAAGAAAATTATGTTTGCTTTAAAATTTGAGATCACATAGACAGTATTTTACGTAGGATATGGGCAGTTCCCATGAGCACTATCTTTTGAACTTCAGCCATTTTGGGGTTTCCTGGTATCTGAGCTAGGTAGTAATCAGCCCGTTTCGCTGTCATTCCCAGGGCACCTATGACAATAGGTATTGTTTTCGTCTTCAGATTCCACATTTTGCTAATTTCTATTTCAAGATCTTTATATTTGCTTAGTTTTTGGTAGGTCTTGACAGATACGTTTATATCGATTGGGACAGTCATATCAATGAGGAGGCATGATTTTTGTCTGAAGTCTTTCAGTATGATGTCTGGCCTATTTGTGTTTATCTTTCTGTCAGTTTGAATGGTGAAGTTCCAGAGGAGTGCAATGTGATCATTTTCAAGTACTGGGGGTGGTTTGTGTTCCCACCAGTTTTTATCATGGGGCAAGTCCAGGTTTTTGCATATTACCCAGTGAATATATTGTGCAGCTCTATCATGCCTGTTGAGATACTCTGTAGGCGCAAGCAGACTGCACATGGAGACAACATGATCGATGGTCTCATTTTGTTGTTGGCATATACGACATAATGGGGAGCTGCCGTTCTTTAATATGTTGGCCTGGTAGTTCTTTGTAGGTAGGCATTGATCTTGGGCTGCTATGATAAACCCCTCTGTTTCTGATTTCAAGCCAGAGGCCATTAACCATTGGTGGGTAAGGGCTTTGTCAATATCTGCATTATTCACTCTCTTTGGGTATTTGCCATTGAGAGATTTTCCATGCCATTTTTCAGTCATAATATCTAAGGCAGCAATTTTTGCACGGGTTTTCAAGCGCTTAGCTTTTTCTGCAGGTGTTTCTAGTTCGTCTAATTCTTGAATTTGTTGCAATTGGAATTCACTTAGATATTCCTTTGCCTGTTTTGTTACTGAGTAAGATGCTTTCTTGCTTTCATGTTTTAAGACAAGTTTTAGCATCCAGTCCTCAGAGTTTTTCAGATAGGTGTCTAGGCCAATTGTGGCTACCTTCATTGATAATGCCAGCTGTAGAAGTCCTCGGCCTCCCTCTTTTCTTGGCAGATAAAGACGTTCTATATCTGCCTTAGGGTGGTGCATTCTGTGCATTGTCAACAGTTTTCATATTTTTCTGTCAACATTACATATTTCAGTAATTGACCAGTTAACGATATTGAAACTGTAAGTCACGACTGGTATGGCTAGAGCATTGATCGCTTCGATCCTGTTTCTCGCGTTCAGCTCTGTCTTCAGTATTGCTCTCACCCTGCGATAACATTCTCTTCTGATCCTTTCCCTCATCACTGAGTGCTTGATATTGTCCCCTTCAATTACCCCTAGGTATTTGTAGCTCTCCGCTGGTTCTAACTCTTTTATGACATTTTGCTGGTCAAGGTTCACATTAGATGTATTTGTCATTTTTCCTTTGATAAAGGTAGCTTTTGCACATTTATCAAGGCCAAATTGCATCCTGATGTCATCACTGAATTGTTTAACAATCGCTAGTAGGCCTTTGAGTTGTTGGTCATTTTTTGCAAAGAGCTTTAAATCATCCATGTAAATGAGATGATTTATATTTTTATCAAATATTTTATAACCATACTGTGCATCATTGAGCAATTTTGAGAGAGGTATTAGGGCTAGACAGAAGAGGAGTGGTGATAGTGAGTCACCCTGGAAAATGCCACATGAAATTCTTACATCTCCAGCATTTAGAGATTCATTGTCATTGTTCAACATCAGTGTGGTTCTCCATGATCTCATACTTACAGATAAAAAGTTTCGCAGAGTAGGAGCTATTTTATACATTTCCAGACATTTCCTAATCCAGCTATGTGGTAGGCTATCAAAGGCCTTTTTATAGTCTATCCAGGCTATTGACAAGTTTTTGTGTCGCTTGTGACAATCTTCTAAGATCATCTTATTGATGAGTAGCTGATCTTTACAACCATAAGATCCACGTTTACATCCCTTTTGCTCATTAGGGAATATGCTACTTTCTATTAAAAAACTATAGGTGTACTCGGTTAGGACAGATGTTAGCGTCTTATACATTGTTGTTAAGCAGGTTATGGGGCGATAATTTTTTGGTTCGTTTGTTTCCTCATTTTTTGGAAGCAGGAATGTTAAACCATTAACTAGCCAAGAGGGCATCAAACTAGGATTTTGCAAAACATCGTTGTAAAGTTTTGTTAGCAGTTCATGGCTTTCTGGGAAGGCATTCAACCAGAAGTTAGGAATTTTATCTATTCCTGGAGACTTCCATTTGCTTGACCCCCTCCCACTTTTGCTCCTCTAAGGAGTCTAGGTCTGTAGATATTCTATCAATCCAAGGGGCCTTTTCATTGTGTGTTTTATCTTCTGCCCAGATTTTATTCCAAAATTCTTGCACTTCTTCTTTTGATGGGACAGACTTTATTGTTACTGGTGTTTTCCCTATCTTCCTGTAGAAATTTTTGGGGTTATTTTGGGGTTATTTTTGAACATGTTATTATTATTATTATTATTATTATTATTATTATTATTATTATTATTATTATTATAAAATAAAATATAAAAAAGATTTTACCAAGAGAATAGTGATGATAAAAAGCGTGAAAGATTAGTCCCTGATGCTGATGAAAGTCGACTTTTCTGGGGTAAGATATGGAGTAAGCAAGAACAACATAATACTACAGCTGAATGGAGAACAACTCTGGGAATGGTCTGGATTGACTATTGCAAAGCTTATGATATGATTCCACATTCGTGGATCATCGAGTGCTTAGATTTGTTCAGAATTGCGAGGAATGTAACGTGTTTCCTGAAGGGAAGTATGGTAGAATTGAAAACTGAACTGACATCTTACGGAAAAAGTATGGGCACCCTGGGTATCAGAAAAGGATTTCCCAGGGTGATAGCCTATCTCCGTGGCTTTTTGTCCTATGCATGATACCCCTGACCTTGGTACTTAAGAAAATTAACCTGGGGTACCAACTAAAGGAAAATCCCAAACAACCATCCACTTCCTCTTCGTGGATGATTTGAAACTGTATGGCAAAGATGAGACACAAGTGAGTTCCTTGGTGAACACAGTTCGCTGTTTTAGTACTGATATTAGAATGGAATTTAGACTGAAGAAGTGCGGAATAATCTACCTAAAAAGAGGCAATGTACAGTCCCAAGCAGAGATAGAATTACTGAACAGAGACTTGATTGAACAAATTGAAATGGGAGGATACAAATACCTTACCTTGGTGTACTAGAGTTCAACGAGATAATGAAAAAGAAAATGAAAGAGCAACTGAGGATGGAATATTTCTGAAGAAAATGGATACCAAGACTAGAAAAATGGTGACAGTACACAGAGCCTTCCACCCTGGGAGTGATACCGACAGGCTGTACTTGTCCAGAAAAAAGGGTGGGAGAGGTTTAATCAGTTACCAGGACTGTATCAAAGCAGAGGAAAACAGCCTTGGGTGGTATATAAAAAATGCCATGCAGCCATTGTTGAAACATACGAAGGAGGACGGTGTCATCAACACTGAAAATTATGTAACTAAAGAAAAATTTAAACAAGAAACGAACAAAAGAAAAAGAAAAAACATGGAAAGAAAAGAAAATGTACGGTCAGTTTGCAAGAGAGGTGAACGCGAAGACAGATACAGAGGACTGGTGGCTATGAATGAGGAGAAGTGACCTGAAGATAGAGACAGAAGCGCTCATATGCGCAGCTCAGAAACAAGCGTTAAGGACCAACTATATGAAGTGCAGAATAGAAAACACTACCGATAGTGACAAACGCAGAATGTGTAGTGAGGGGGGTGAAACGGTATGGCACATCGTTAGTGACTGCCTGATGAAAGGCACAACGCGAATGCAAAAAACGCCATGAAAATGTGGCAAGAATGATCTAATGGGAGCTCTGTGGAAATAACTGGCTACAAAGAACAAAGACGTGGTATGAGAAAACTCCAGAAGGATTCACCAAAAACAAGAATTACAAAATCCTGTGATCACCCGACCAGACATCAGAAACCGGACATAGTTGTGGTGAATAAACAAAGGAAGAAGATGTATGATAATCAACAGTACATGCCCAGGTGACAACAGGATCAATGTGAAAGAAGAAGAAAAAATAAACAACTATGACGATTTAAAATGAGAAATACGAAGGTTGTGGTAAATGAAGAGAGTAGACGTGATACTAATAGTAATTTGTGCACTTGGAAGTATCAGCACTCAACAACAAACATGGCTGTAAAAGACCTGAACTCCTCCTCGTATAAACCTTTCCATAAGCTGAACGAGAAACTCGCATATAAACATAAACAGTCTTGTCACTCTCCTGTAATATATCTAAAAACTCGATAGTTAATATCAGTAATAGAGTATCTAACCACTCTTCTTCAGAAATTTTCAAGAAGGCAGGCCACTACTATAACAATAGCCAATAGTGGATTTAAAGATAAGTTGATATATAATCCCTCTAATATTAATAAAATAATAATAATAAATCCGGTGGCTTTAAAGATGAATTAATATATAACCCTTCTAGTATTAATCAGAATAATAGTAATAGACCTAAAAATAGACCAAGGAAAATTATTTGATTCGCCCCTCCCTTTTCCCCTTAATGTAAAAACTAACAAAAGCAAAAGATTCCTGTCTCTCTTAAACAAACATTTTCCAGAAAATCACAGGTACAGGATAATAGTTAAAAGGTGTTTTATGAAATTATCATATAACTGCTGCCTCAATATGAAGAGTATCATTACACGAGGTCAACACCAAGAGCCTAAATCTAGTTGTAACTGCTGAGACCCAGAAACCTTTGAATTTGACCAGCGATGTATCATTAAATCTGTCAGAAGTTACTGCTACGCTAGATGATAAGACAACTGGCAAGAAGAGCTATATCGGACTATGTGAAAGAGAATTTAAGAATTGCTATGCTAATCATATAGCTTCCTGCCGACATAAGGACAAAAATGAAGCTACTAAGTTGAGTAGTCACGTATGGAGTTTGAAATCTAATTCAAAACCACATATAACAGAGTAGAAAATAATCGAAAAATCTACACCTTATGTTAACGAATAAAAAAAAATATAAGCTATGCTTAGGTGAAGAAGCTCAGATCCTTTTCAGATCTAAGATCTCTAACTCACTGCTGAATTGTAGATCTGAAATTTTCAGCAGTTGTTAGCATATGCCTCAGTTCCAGTTGAAGAATTGGGAAGTTCCTCTTCCATCTCATAACTGTACAATAAAGTTTTCAGCCTTGGAATTTATGGTCTAAGGGAGATAAATCTATTCCCCCTTTTGATTTTTTTCTGATTGCCTTACCTTCTTTTTTTTTTTTTTTAACTTTCCACATTTCTATATACTTCCTTCTCGCCTTTTCTCGTTTCTTCTCTCTTTCAATTTTTAGTTCGTTATGCCACGTGGGCTGAGCCATATGACAGTGCCGAGATGTCAAACGTATTATAGATTTTTCTACATACTGATTCGTTTACAAACTCGCACAAACAAATGGATTATATTGAATTAAATTGTTGTACCCTAGAAGCAACTGAAAATGTAGAGAGAACACAATCTACAGACAAGATGAGTCAAAATTTGAACCATGTATGCACAACCTTACACTTAATTTAAGGGCTTTTAACGCGAAACCAGCAGCAATGCATTTTATGTGGAACCAGCACTAGTGCTTTTAATGTGACACCAGACCCAGTGCATTTTATGTGGCACCAGCATTGGTTCTTTTAATGTAGTACCAGCACTAGTGCTTTTTCATGTGGCACCAGCACCAGTGGTTATTATGTAGTACCAGCACTAGTGCTTTTTATGTGGCATCATCACTAGCGGTTTTTATGTGACACCATCACCAGACGGGTCTTCTTGAGTTCAGCAACGCACCACATATCTCTGTCCTTTGCCATCTCCTTTTTAAGGCTTGAGATTGGCCTTCAATGCTTCGTCTCGTGTCTTCCTGTGTAAATAATTAAATAGACCAACTTGGTCACTTGCTGGGAAACATGCTTCTTACCACACACACACAAACACACACACATAAGATATAAGTAATGGTCATTACATATTTTTCTTTGTTGTAGTAAATTTGACTTACAGCTGTTTCCTGTAGTCATTGTAGGTTCATTGTTGATAGGTTTATTCAGTCGGTTGAGAAACGTTGAACGACCTAGAAAATCAATGCTATTTTCGTCAGTGTCATTTCTGGTTATAACAAAACAGAACACTGAAGGAAAGGTACAGGTATGGGGAGGGGAGCGATGAGGGGCAATAAGAAATAGACGAGTGAAGGAGAGATACAGAGAAAGATGAAGAGAAGTGATGAGTTGGAAAAGGACTAAAGGGAAGAGAAGGGAAAAAAGGAAGAGGGGAAGGAATAGAAAGAATAGAGGAGGGGAGGTATTCGATAGAGAAAGGTACAGAGAATGGCTCGAAACTAAAGAAAGGACAGTCATAAAAACATTAGTGTTTGTAATTTGGTCATTACACACGAAAACATTTGCGTTGTTTTCAGGTCAAATGCTATCCGGATATTTGTTGAAATTTGATACAGGCCACTTACTTTCATAGTCAACTTGAATGTTTAATATTTAGTGTTTTGTGCTGTCCTGCATAGTGAGAAAATGAATGAAAAATCAGCAGTAACTATATTATGACGGGAATGTTGAGAAAGCTTTGCTGAACTTGGACATTAAATAGAGACAGAGGTTAAGTTAAATCGAATTAGGCCGAGGTAAAGATCATGGACCACACACCCTTTGGGATTTTTTTTTTTACAGGAACACACTATGAATTTTGAAATGCAGGTTTTTTGCAGATACAGAATCTCTGCCCTTGATATAGTGTGTTTTTGTAAAAAAAAATTTAAAAACCCAAAGGAGATGCAGTCCTTGCTCTTTACCTCCGCCTCAAATTGAGTTATTTAAAAAACAAACAGAATTGAAGGCAAAATAAAATTTAGAATTAAATTAAATCAAAAGAATTTTATTTTAATATCATATTTGTAGAAAATTTTATTCAAAAATATTTATTTTTCTGGAAGTTATGAGAATAGGGCACATATGTGTACTTATGGACAGGTAAATCTGGTTGGTCACAATAGGCTTCTGCACAGGCTGCGTATACTTACCTCCCCTTCTTTTTATGATTATTCATGCAACAAGTAAACCATTATACTTAAATTATATATGGAAGTAATCGGTTGGCAGTTGGTGGCCTATTTAAGACTCCATTGATACACTGCATATAGTCACAAAAGACATTAATACATTCAAAGTGACAAAGAAACGAGACAGGTCGTCGTTGGATGTGCTAGAAACAACAGCCAAAATCGCCCTTAAATCATACGCAAAACATTGCTTTTTGTTTGCGCATAATCTGAATATGAATTCTCGTGTGCAAACATTTTCAGAAAATTCCACAAAATTTTTTTAAAAAGTTATGAGGGGTTATATGGGGTGCTTAAACCACAATTTCGCTCTCACATGTATGAATGCATTTACACGTAGTTAAGTGACTTCTGTCCGAGATTCCAATTTTACTCAGGTGGAACGCGATGGCCATTTGATGATTAAAAATCATATTATACTTATGTAACTAAATATTATTCGGAATTGTATTTAAAAGAATTGTTAAAATATTTTGAGTATTGTGGAAGTATAGGCATTTTTTGGCATATAATGTTTTACAACAAAATCTTATATGGATCACCAAGGGCTATGTGGACCCTGGTTGAGAAGCAACATACATAAAGAAAAGTTGTAAAATCGGAGGATCGGGTCCTCCCTGAAAAGAAGTTGACGTCAAATCCAGACACTCCTTTGCTTGAAAATATGTCAGCAACAAGTGTTGTTTCTCAAAACCGGATTTATTCACCATGTTTCTAATTGAAGAGATAACCTTCGGTAAACATCTGACGTCTTGTTTCTGACTCCACCCCTATTTCCTAAACCGTACTATTTCTTGATGAATAACAGAGGTACTGTCCTGTGGCACCTCTTCCATGCCTACACACCAGAACTAACGGCCACACCCTAGTGACATTCATAGTGAAACCTAAACATTTCTTACTGTCCATTTTTTTTTTCATCGATAGATGTTTACTAAAGCAGTGTTTACAAAAGGATCGACAACTTCGTAACCCTTCTTATAACTTATAAACACACACATAAAGTGTTAGTTCGATAGTAAATTGTTTAGAACTAAATTTAAAACGTTTCAACTTACTCCAGTTTTGTTTTGTTCGTAATCCAGCACTTAGTAATTCGGTAACGGTGTGAAATACAACTCCACTCCTCTCGCATTGTAAATATGTTTTTCTTACATACACATGCACGCGCGCGCACGCACACGCACACACACACACACACACACACACACACACACACGCGCGTATAGTAGTCGCAGGCATGGCTGTGTAGTAGGAAGCTTGCTTCTTAATCAGGTAGTTCCGATTTAAGCTCCACTGCGTGGTATCTTAAGCAAGTGTCTCGGACAGACCAAAGCCTTGTGAGAGGATTTGTTACATAGAAACCGAAAGAAGCCCACCGTGTATATAAATAAATAAATAAATATATATATATATATATATATATATATTCTTCCTTCCAGTTTCTAAACGCTTTGCAACGTTTGCTTTTGAAAGTAGTGGTTTTCTGATTGCAGCCCTCCCGTGAAATCCGGCTTTGTGCAGCGCCTGGCGAAGAGTTTTTGTGGAAACTGGGTTCTCGACGTGGTCCTTAAGCTCTGCAGTAATTTTGGGAGCGGTACTTTTGAGATACTTTCAAACAATTCGCGTAAGAGTCCGACGATCCCTATCTGAAAGTTTGGGCTTTCTTCTGGAGTTTTGTTTCGACGAGGAGGTTTTTCCCTCTTTTCTCAAAGGTTCTCATTACCTTCGAGATAGCACTTCTTGATACACCAAACATTTTGGCTGTTTTCCATACGCTAGCGCCTGTCATACGAGCACCAACAATTTGACCTCTTTGAAAGTCCGATAGATCTGTCATTTTAATGAATTTTAATTACCTCTTTCTGATGAGATCTGAAAAAAAAAAAAGCAATTTTAGCAAAACATATTAAGCAACATTAATGATAAATCAAAAAACAAAAATAAACAAACTTTTGGCGGTTTTATAGATATTTCAAAATTATGATGCTAGGTGTTTCCATTATTTTGTCCAACACCTGTATATACATTATAGTATTTATTTATTTATTTAATTGAATGCGACGCATCCATTCCAAAGTAAATTTTTTATGCGATTCTCTACTCGTTTTCTTCTTCTCGTCTTTGCTTCCCTCTTCCTCCATCCTTCGCTAATCCCCTTTTTTCTCCCCCCCCCCTTCTTTCACCGTTTTCTATCTCTATCTCTCTCTTTCACTCTCTCTCCCTCTTTCTCTCGCTCTCCCGTTGCTCACACATGATCATCATCCATCCTTTTCCTCACGTGACCATCTTTCTTTTCCTGCTCGGATGTCTCTCTCTCTCTCTTCTATCTTTTCTCTTTTCAAAAAATGTCTCTCCCAGCGTTCACTATTCACCTTTCATTCCGGTCTAGTGACCCTCAATGTCTGTTTTTGTTCGATTTCTTTGTATGCCCCACTTTTGTTCCTAACTTTGACCCTCCATAAATCCTAAATTTCATTTTAGAATTTATGGGAGCTACTGTCTTTGAAGACTCATATTGTCGTTTGAATTCTCGAAATGTGGAGCAGATAGACAGCCGACAACTGATGAAGTGTCCTTTTTCAGTGTTAACTTGTCCTGTTTTCCATTTTTTCTCGTTGTTTACGTACCTCATTCGTTTTTTTCTGTAATTGCTGTCCGCGTCTTGTACCTATCTCTCGTGTGAATGTTATTTGCATCGTTGATGACGTCCTGTACCCATATATGTATGCGTATATATATATATATATATATATATATGAAAGACAGGTTCTGTGCGTTTGTCTGTTTGTCCCACAAAGTGAAACTAAAACCAAACACTATTTCTCTCTGATTTTCTTTCTGTCTTCTCTATTCTCTTTCCCTTCTATAATCTCTGTCTGTCTGTCTCTCTGCCATACGACTTCAAAGAGATTCTGTCTCTTTGTTTGTCTCGCAAAGTGAAATGAAAACCAGACATCAATCATCTCTCTATGATTTTCTTTCTTCTCAATGTCTATTTTCGCTCTTTCCTTCTGTCCTCCTTCTCTCTCTCTCTCTTTCCCTCAATAAAAGAACACACGCATACATCAAACTATCAAGAAGCGTGTTTCAAGTTAGGTTTGCATGCAAATGATCAGCAATGGGAAGCTACATTAGAAGCTTCGACATCAAACACACCTAAGACTTTAAGATGTCTTTTGCTATTATTCTGAAAAATTGTGAAGTAAGTAATCTTGTTCAACTGTGAAATATGTTCAGAAATGATCTTACTGAAGATTTCAAGCACCAACTCCAGTTCAATAACCGCATGAATATAACGCAGGACGAACCTAAAGCATCAGTGATGAGGCGGGGCTCGTGGGGTCCGAGCATACCCCGCCTCCCCACTCCATTCTGCATTGTTATCTTGTATATGTTATCATTCGAACTATTCATATTTATGTAAAAATTTTTATTTCATATTTTTGTTAACTCATACGTGAAATCTGACCCCATATCAGATTGTACTGTTCTCTCTTTGTTGTCCCCTTGTGGGAAATAAAAAAATTTGCGAAATGCTTAACGGTATTTCGTCTGTCTTTACGTTCTCAGTTCAAATTCTACCGAGGTCGACTTTGCCGTTCATCCTTTCGGGGTCGATAAATTACGTACCAGTTGCGCACTGGCTCGATCTAATCGACTGGCCCCCTCCCCAAAGATTTCGGGTCTTGTGTAGAAAAGAGTATATGGAGAAATAATCCTTTGTTATTTTTTTTAAGCCTCAGAAAGAACTTCTTTTGCCGTTACTTTTTCATATAAATTCTCACAACTCAAGTTCCAACGCATCTAAAATTTTATCAAAGCTAGTCTCAAAACTTTGTGTGAAGTAATATTTGTGAGCATTTATGCTAACTTTCAGATCTCACTGTACACAGCGCAAATTGTTTTCATCATACTACAGTGAAAAAGTTTCATCTAACACAGATAAAATGTGAAACTATAAATTTGAATGAAACTGCAATAATGGCTACATATAAGCTTACTAAAGACCTAGTGGTGATAGGGCGGGGGGAAACTCTGACAATTTTCATAGATACTTTTAACTAAAACGACATTAAAATGATAACTTACATTAGTCAATACTACATTCCTGGTCAATACGTACAGGTGAAATCTTTAGATATGCACACTATTCCAGGTGAGATGGCAGCAGCCCTCACTAACGCCTTAGTCTCAACAGATGTTTAAGAAATACATTTCTGATATAAAGATCGACAGCTCTTTGTCAGCAAAATTATTCCGGAAATGGAGAGGGACAATACCAATGCAGTAGATATTAAATTAGAAATATAAAACCTCATTTCACATGGAGAAGTTGAAAAGTCTGCGATTTTTTTCTAACTTGATTTGCTGAGAAAACTTGATAAGAATAATGAAAGCATTAAAAAAAGTGAAGAAATATCTTTTTTAATGAAAATGTCTCTCATTCATCCCAGTTTGAACTTCCTTGGTTCCAGAAGCATCTCTAAAAATTATATTAGACGCACACGCATGCACAAATACATATATACATACGTATGACCTCTGAGAATCAACTGTACATGACATACAATCAAATGGAGACTAGAGAAATCTACGCTATATATATATATATCAAAGAGATGCAAGTTATGTGTAGCTGAATGATCTCACATTCTTTTTAGATCTAAGAATTCCACCACACTATTTAATTCCAGATCCGCAAAGTTTAGCAAATGCAGGAGTATAGAGAGAGAAATGTCTTTTGTCGAACTGGAGGACACCACCCTCTCTGGATTGAGTAGCAAACAAACTTCGGCTGCCTTTTCATTATATTATTCTACACCAGGTAAATTAATTATTTCTGCTCACAAAGGGGATAAAGGTCTTGGTTTTATTCTTTTATTTTCTTATTATTCCATGTTTTGCATCAACATTCTTCGCGTTTAACTTCTCGTTTTGTTGTTATTTTTTTCCTCTCATTAACCAGCGTTCTGATTTTCAAATAGGTCTAACGGTATGCTGTGAACTTGAAAAAATTGCTTGACACGTTATAAAAATATGACACGGACAAATTATTGTATCTCTACTGTATGAAATTATTAGTAGCTGTTTTTTAAATTTTGTACGTGTTACACACACACACACACATTATATATATATATATATATATATATATATATATATATATATATATATATATATATACCACAAAAATAGGGATAATTTCGAAAGGGAATGAAAAATAATATATATATATATATATATATATATATATATATGTATATGTGTGTGTGTATACACATATAACTTACATGGGGTTATTGTTATACCCTATTATTCAGGAGTTATTTCAAACTTAATCGGTGATTAAAAACATAACCAGCTTTAACGCGTCATACTGATAAGATGTAAATCAATAGAAGTTATATAAATATAGATGTGGAATGAAGCTGGAAGAATTGCTGTCTAACTCAATCATTTCTAGAAACACCACAATGCATTGATTCATTGTTTATATCTGAAAACGGTGAGTTGACAAGTATTTACTTTTACGGCTGTAATATTGACTGTAAACAGTCGAATTATGTAGAAAATTCGAGGTTACAATAACTATACAGAAATAATAACACATAGAAGCATAGAAAAAAATTAATATCTTCGTCCTGATATTCAGGAGCAGAGTTTTTCAACCATGTTTTATTTATGAACCCCGTTGATTACTATTTTATTCTGGTAGACCGCCCCCCATAGCCATTCTGTGTTTAAAAACTTGTTATATAGAAACTTCTTTCAAAATTCCTATTTTGTTTTTCACACATTAACATGTGAAAGTTGAATTATGTTAAATATTAGAGAGAAAAAAAAACCTAACCGTTTCTTGCAATGCATCTAAAGCTAAACTTTTTCAGGGTCCCTTAAAATACTATTGTGGATTCCCAATTTACTATTTTGCTATATAGACCCCAAAAGTCTTATGTGGCTCCTTGGAGGACTTATGGACCCCGGATGAGAATCACCGATCTAGAGGATAATACTTCCCAACTGAAATGTTGATTTGATGATTTTGAAAACTTACGTATGACATAAAGTGAATTACAGATTACACTTTCATATTACAAGTCAGACGTTGATATTACTCTAGTTCAAGGCGGTGAGCTCGCAGAATCGTTAGCACGCCCGGAAAAATGCTAAGCGGTATTTCGTCTGCTTTTACGTTCTGAATTCAAATTCCGCCGAGGTCGACTTTGCCTTTCGAGGTCGATTACCAGTTATGCACTGGGGTTTATGAAATCGAACGCGCAGTCGCGCGTCCGCGCTAGCTAGTCTTGAGTGGTCGATCCTAACCCTAACCCTATCCCTACCCCGCGTGTGCAAATGAATACGTGTTTAGGGTTAGGGTTAGGATCAACCACTCACGACTAGCTAGCGCGGACGCGCGACTGCGCTTTCGGGTCCGCGCTGCTTTAGTAGTACCCCTTGTGCCTACAGTAGAGAGGATATTATTCCCGTACCTAAGGCGGCGAGTTGGCAGAATCGTTTACACGCCGGGCGAAGTGCTTAGCGACATTTCGTCTGTCTTTACGTTTTGAGTTCAAATTCCGCCGAAGCTGACTTTGCCTTTCATTCTTTTGGAGTCGATGAAATAAGTACCAGTTACGCACTGGGGCCGATGAAGTAAGTACCAGTTACGAACTTGGGTCAATGAAATCGACTAGCCCTCTCCCCTAAAGTTGCAGGCCTTGTTCCTAGAGTAAAAAGCGTATTAACCCAGTTCTTTCTCACATTGACTACAATCAGTGATTGAATAGATTTAAACAGTAAAAAGGCAAATTAACACGCTGATTCTAACGATATTCTTTTTATTCTTTTATTTGTTGTAGAAATTTGACTGCGGCCATGCTGGAGCACCGCCTTTAGTCGAACAAATCAACCCCAGGACTTATTCTTTGTAAGCGTAGTACTTATTCTATCGGTCTCTTTTGGTGGAGTACAAACACGCACACACACACAGATTAGATACACACAGATACACACACACACACATGTAGAAGCGCAATGGCCCAGTGGTTAAGGATTGCGGTTTCGTTGTGAGTGTATATTGAGCGAAAACACCTAAATCTCCACGAGGCTCTGGCAGGGATGGTTACGAACCCTGCTGTATTTTTTCACAACTTTTTCTCACTCTTTCTTCCTGTTTCTGTTGTACCTGTATTTCAAAGGGCCAGCCTTGTCACACTGTGTCACGCTGATTATCCCCGAGAACTACGTTCAGGGTACACGTGTCTGTGGAGTGCTCAGCCACTTGCACGTTAATTTCACGAGCAGGCTGTTCCGTTGATAGGATCGACTGGAACCCTCGACGTCGTAAGCGACGGAGTGCCAACAGCATAACTGTGTGTGCAACAGTTGTGAAAGATAATCCAAAGTATACTATAACTGTTTGCGGTAGCGGAGAAAGGTTTTACAAAGAATATTGTTATAAAAGTGTGCGGTAAATTCAGTGGCATGGTGGTAGTTGTATTTTGTGTGCAGCCACACCCAGTGCCACCAAATTTCTATCTGAGGTACAACAAAAGTTATCCTTTAAGATTTGTGATTAAAGTAATGATCAAGGGTAATATTTATAATAAATTTGCCATTTTCGGAATATACACCCCTGGTAGATACAACACAGGAGCCATAACGTGCTAAGATCAAGACATTTATAAAAAAATACACTGATTATGTTATTATAGGAGGGAAGACAACTCTCACTTAAACCTTTATTGTTTTCAATACTGTCTATAATTGAAGTTTGCATTATTACAAAGTCAGTCTTGGTAGCAGACATAACGTAATATAAACAATTCAGTAATATCGTCGTAAGAGCTATAAAATATCTGACAGCGATATTTCGGTGGAATTCCAGTTTAAGCACCCCATCTGACGCTTTATAATTTTTATCATTTCTAGGAATATTCAAAAAAAATTTTTTTGCGTGAGAATTCATACGATTATGAAAAAAATAATTTGTTGGTTAATTATTACAACTTGACCCGGGAACGAAAATCAGAAGAAAAAAAAAGTGCAATGGGTGTAAAGAAAAATGTGTAGGAAACGAATATGAAATGAATATGAAGTGAAAAAAAAAAAATGCGCGCAAAGCAACGGGAGGTTGAGGAAAGAACCTCGGAAAATTCACAAGATCCGAGTTTTTCCCTCATAACTGTTAGGAAAATGGGCTTTTTTTTCAATGAAATTTTATATAAATACCTTTCAAACGGCGTACATTTTGATTATAAAGAAATTTGTGGGTAAAAGTTTTTCCAAGGGGTGGTGAGAAGACTTCGGAAAATTCACAAGATCCGAGTTTTTCCCTCATAATTTTTATATACTCTTTTACTTGTTTCAGTCATTTGACTGCAGCCATGCTGGAGCACCGCCTTTATAGTCGAGCAAATCGACCCCAGGACTTATTCTTTGCAAGCCTAGTACTTATTCTATCGGTTAATTTTGCCGAACTGCTAAGTTACGAGGACGTAAACACACCAGCATCGGTGGTCAAGCGATGCTGGGGGGGACAAACACAGACACACAAACATATACACACATATTCCATATTCTATATTCCACATAAATTTTACAAGAATATAAATAAAAAAAAAGACAGAGTTGGAACTCTTTTAAATAAAATAATATATATATATATATATATACGACGGAATTCTTTCAGTTTCTGTCTACCAAATCCACTCACAAGGCTTTGGTTGGTCCGAGGCTATAGTAGAAGACACTTGCCCAAGGCGCCACTCAGTGGGACTGAACCCAGAACCATGTGGTTGGTAAGCAAGCTACTTACCACACAGCCACTCCTGCATATATATGTGTGTGTGTGTGTATATATGTATATAGATGTATGTATATAATATATATATATGTGTGTATATATGTATTTTCTTGAAAGTTAAGACGAATTGAAGTGGACTCCGGTGAATTTTCCGAAATTCCCAAAAATTAAGCCGTATCCTAATATGCCACATTTTATGCACTTTAGAAATAATTCCTGAAGGACAAGGGGATTTCAGTCTTCATATTCTTAACGGCTGCCAAGACGAATGGTTGGACCCTCACTTATGTTCACACTAGGACAGCTCTCCCACATTTAGTAGCCTTTCATATTTGCAAGCCGTTCATTTTCATTTTTAGATAGCGGGATGAGGTGACGAGGGGGTGTATGAATCAATTTTGGAGTTTCCTTACCGAAATTTGAAATTAATTACTTTCTTTTTTCCATATTCTTAATCTCCATATTTTTCTACGTTGATTGAAAAAAAAAATTCGAAAAAAAGTTAAAATTCGGAGTGAGGAAAGGGAGAATTGAAAATTTTGAAACATGGTTTTTGACATATTCAGAATCTCCGTCATTGAAAACATAGCAACCAGCTAAAAAATTAAAAAAAAAAAAAAGGTCGATTTTATTCGTTTCCGAGTCAAGTTGTAAACATTAACCTAAATTTATAATTGTATACATTCTCGTGTGCAGAAAACACATTCGCAAATATGTTTGTAATTTCCGAAAAATAAAAAAGTTATGAAGAATTTGTTATATGGGTTGCCTAAAGAAGAATTCCACCGATTCTTCCAGATAATCTGAATTTGAAAGAGGAAGTGACGTTCCTTGATAGAAACGGAAGTAGCGCATAGAACACAAAACGAAACGTTTGTTCGTGGCCGCCCTGTCATAACAAGAAGTGGAATGTCGTTATCTAAGGTAAATGTCACATTATTTTGTTCACTTATCTTCACCATAAGCTATTCTGGTGGATAACAAGAGGTTAGAGAAGATAAGAATCATTAGCGGAATAAGTTTGTTTAGTGGCGAGGTAAATGCGATTTTGTGGTTGGTGGCGAAACAAGGAAGTGCAAGATTTAGGGTTATGATATTGTATCTTGGGGAAATGAGTTGGCTTTGTATTTAGAAATGACTAAGACCAGTTAGATGAAGCCAAACTAGAAACCAGGATGAAATAGGCTTTCGTTTAAGTTGTGGTTTAGATCAAGCTATGAGAGGAGATGGACCTAGCCAAGTTGAGCAGGAAAAATAACGAAACTAGAGTTCAGAATATCTTACTACTCGTGTCCAATTATGGGGATTTTAGCGACAAGGAATAGTATGTTCACTGGGGAGCAAAACACAACATACAGTCATGATCTTTCGATTCCCCTACATGAAAAGTGAAAGTCTTTCTTCGACAATTTCCGTAAAATTTTTTTTTTTTTTTGCAGCTGAATCGCTTAGGTTTATGTATATTTGTGTAAGTTCTGTATGCGTGTTTGTTCTTGTCTCTGTGCGTGCGTGCGTGCTTGTCTATGTATCTGTGTGTGTTCTGTTTTTATGTATTTACGTGTTGTGGAATATAGATATAACGAAATTATGCCAGCAAAAAGCTTTGCATATTTGTTCTTACCTGCTTCGTGTGTGTATGTAAAATACGCACACACACAACCCATTAGCTTTCTTCTCCTCCTCCCATTTTATCAGCTGTCACGAAGATATCCGAAGTAAATTGTCAAGTTGTCACGGAAACAAGCGACTTTTTGTTTTGGTTTCGTCGAATCAAAACGAAGGAACGCCGTTCTGTATGTATATTTGTGTACACAACTATATATACACATAAAAAGTACATAAACACAAGCGATTCAAAAAATAAAAGAATTTAAAAAATTTTACGGAAATTGCCGAAGAAAGACTTCCACTTTTCATTTATGGTTATTAAAAAAATGGCCTGAAAATAAATATTTATAAATAATTCAATGGACGTGGAATTTAATTTTTTTTTTTTTTTTTTTATCCGCTGAAAAATTTAAGGTCTTAAGTTTTCAGCAACGGAGATTGTGATTTCTGCCCCTCGTCACCATCTTTTCGAAATATTACTTAACCCCACTCCGGTTTTATATTTTTTAGTGTTTTTTTTTCTTCAAAATTTTGTTGTCTCGAGATGGTAGAAACAACACACTCCTGACGTCTTATAAAATGAAGGAAGACATTGGACAATATAAAGATATTTTCACTTTGATACACTTAAAAATTTATTGAGTACTACACAAATATGGTCTTTAGGAGTGCTAGAAATAGCTAGCAAATCGTATCTTTTCTGGCTCACACTTTTCAATTCTTTCAATTTTGTTTCAGTTGATTTTAAACTTGGGCTATTGATATAGTTTTGTATACTATTTATGGAAATGTAATTCATTTTTGCCGTCAGTTAATAAATAATATATTTAATGGCTTTTAAATTTTGCAAATTTTGGCCAATTCTAGCCAATCAAAAGCCACGGACATATTGCTCCTTTTTTATTTTTTATTTTATTTATTTTTTTTTTTTGAGAAACTGATATTTTCGATTGCAGTTCTGTCATTACCTCGTTTTCATAATTTTGAACAACCAAGCAAAAGTGATCAACGTTTCTGGAGGTAGAAGGATGTTAAACTACACAGAAGTTTGACCCTTCAGTATTCAGAGTATCATGAAGGCGCGTGGCTTGTTGGTTAGGGTATTGACTCGAGATCGTTAGGTCATGAGTTCAATTCCCAGCAACACGTTGTGTCCTTGAGCAAGATACTTTATTTCACATTGCTCCAGTCCACTCAGCTGGCGAAAATGAGTAGTACCTGTATTTAAAGGGCCACCCTTGTCATGCTGAAATCTCCCTGAGAATTACTTCAAGGGTACATGTGTCTGTGGTGTACTCAGCCACCTGCATGTTAATTTCACGGGTAGGCTGTTCTGTTGGTCGGATCAACTGGAACTTCGTTGTCGTAAGTGTTGGAGTGCCAGTAAAAAAAAGAAGAAAAAAAAAGAAAATTCAGTTTATCAAATGTAATGCTTGTTTATTCAGTGTTTCAGATTAATTATGCATTGTCTCATAGCGCCAAGATTTCAATGATCTGATTATTTTTAGAATGACTGTAGGGTAGGTGTGAGAGGCCAGATATGGCCAGTTTATATTCTAATGGATTAATATATAGAAAGTTACACAATATGAGAAGGCGCATGGCTCAGTGGTTAGAGCATCAGGCCCACAATCATGAGGTAGTGAGTTCAATTCCTGGACCAAGTTGTGTGTTGTGTTCTTGAGCAAGACACTTTATTTCACATTGCTGCAGTTCACTCAGCTGTAGAAATGAGTTGCAATGTCACTGGTGTCAAGCTGTATCGGCCTTTGCCTTTCCTTTGGATAACATCAGTAACAAGGAGGGGTTGGTATGCATGGGCAACTACTGGTCTTTCATAAACAACTTTGCCCAGACTTGTGTCTTGGAGGGGAACTTTTTAGGTGCAATCCCATGGCCCTTCATAACTGAAGGGGTTTTTTACCCTTTATACAATATAAAGATGCAACTCAAGTTTATAAACATGTCAACTTCAGATAAGGTTATATGGTGCCAACAAATTATAAAGAAAATGTTATTACAAAGAAGTTGTGAAACTTTGACTGTTCGATCTCAAAAATGTTAAGTATTCTTAATAATCTATACTGTTCCTTTTTTTTTTTTTTTTTTTTTTTTCAGATTACCAGGAGACATTGGCATTAAAGAATACAGAACAGATATAACCCTGTTTACATAAACATATGGTAGAATCAATGAGACTTTTAACAAAATTTCTTGACTTCATTGTCTGGAATGTGTTTGAGATGATTATGAATTTTTATTGACCTTGGATTACTGAAGAGTTAACAGCATCTTCTGATATTGGTTAAGACTACAGTTTATGGAAATGTTACCTAATTATTCATTAGGAAAAAATATAAGATCAAAACAGATATAACCATTCGTATATTATGGAGAGTGAAAAAAAAATGGTGGAAAGTGAATTGTATGAGGACCGTGTTAAATGTGAATCACAGTCTAAAATGACTGACTTTACTGAAGAGATTCCAACTAATATAGGTAAAAGATTACACTACTGCGATATCTGTAAAAAGCCATTCTCTCAAACGGGTGCCCTTAATGTACACAGACGTATTCATACAGGAGAGAAGCCATTTCGCTGTGATATCTGTGGAAAAACTTTCTGTCAGAAGAGTAGTTTAAGTGTTCATGAGCGCATTCATACGGGAGAGAAGCCATATCGCTGTGATATCTGTGGTAAAACATTCTCTCAGGTTGGACCCTTAATTACTCACAAACGCATTCATACAGGAGAGAAACCATATAACTGTGATACGTGTGGTAAATCATTCTCTGCAACTGGTCCGTTATCTAAACATAAACGCACACATACAGGAGAGAAGCCATATCGTTGTATTATCTGTGGTAAATCATTCCCTCAAATTGCTCAGTTGACTAAACACAAGCGTATTCATACAGGAGAGAAGCCATATCACTGTGACATCTGTGGTAAATCATTCTCTGAATCTAGTCCTTTAACTAAACACAAACGCACGCATACAGGAGACAAACCATATCACTGTGATATTTGTGGTAAAGCATTCTCACATAATAATTTAGCAAAGCACAAATACATTCATACAGGAGAAAAACCATTTCGCTGCGATATCTGTGGTAAATCATTCTCTCAGAATGAAATATTAACTAGACACAAATACATTCACACAGGAGGGAAGCCACATAACTGTGATATTTGTGGTAAGTCATTCCCTGAAGCTGGTCGCTTAACCAGACACAAACGCATTCATACAGGAGAGAAGCCATATCGCTGCGAAATCTGTGGTAAATCATTCTCTGTATGTAGTAACTTAACTACACACAAACGCAGCCATACAGGAGAGAAACCATATCCTTGTGATATATGTGGTAAATCATTCTCTGTAAGCAGTTACTTACCTATACACAGACTTACTCATACAAGAGAGAAGCTATAACATTGCAATATCTGTTGTAAATCCTCCTATTGAAATGATTGCCTACCTACTACCAAACACATTCATACATAGAAAGACGCCATATCATTGATATTTGTGGTGAATCATTCTCTCAAGTTGATTATTTAATTGAACACAAGCACATTCATACAGAATTTGGGATATCTGTGGTACATTATTCCCTGTAAGTAATAACTACTCACACACACACAAATGTATTCATACTGGAGAGAAAACGTATTACTATGGTATCTTTGATAAATCCTGCTCTAATGCAAGTACCATGACTATATACAAACACATTCATAGAGGCAAGGGCGTAGCTAGGGTAAACGGCACCCAGGACAATCATTAAAATTGTGTGTCACCCCACCCCAACAAAAATGTGGAAACTCGCATAGAAAAAGTGAATAACTGGTTTTAAAAACTGTGGCACTCAGGGTATATGCCTTGCTTGCTCCACCCCTGCATAGAGGTTGTAATCTTTATCATTGCAATATTTGCAGTAACTCATTCATTGATTCAAGTACCTCAAGTGGACACAAATGCATTCATTCAGTGAAGAAACCATATCATATATATGTATATATATATATATAATAAGGGTTTTTTTTTTAATAAGCATAATTAAAATGGATTAAATAAAAAAGTGAAATAAGGTATAAATTAATTGGTTAATAGATATAATTTTATAAATAAGAATGCATTTCTTGAATATTGCCCTATTGTATTTGTCTTATTATAATATATAAAATATATACAACACAGATTTTGATGACAGAATGCAACTACCATATAGTAAGTAAATTGAATCCATCACGGTCATGTGATACACAGTAAACAATATCCAGGATTAACAGTAATAGTTAAATTTGATATATTAATTAGATTGGTGCATAATTATTGCGACTTTTTTTTCAATAGATTTTATTCAACAAAAACAATAACATTTAATAAAAATATCTTTAAATGCTTATTCCGGAGCATATTCACCATCTACTTCAATTTCTGTGCGGCGTTTTGTTTGAATAAAATTTATTAAAAAAGAGCTGCAATAATTATGCACCAACCTAATGTATATATATATATTATAAAATTCACTGTCTGTGTGTGTATATTTCCTCTATGCACAGCCAAACTGCTGGATCAGTCTGTACTAAATTTAACATGAAGGCTTTTCATTGCTCAGTGGGGCTGAGCACCCCACTTATATCACCTTTTTTTTTCAGCGGTATGATAGTTTCACTTTTGACTTCAATTTTTGGTTTTTCAGCGGTATGATAGTTTCACTTTTGACTTCAATTTTTGGTTTTTCAGCGGTATGATAGTTTCACTTTTGACTTCAATTTTTGGTTTTTCAGCGGTATGATAGTTTCACTTTTGACTTCAATTTTTGGTTTTTCAGCGGTATGATAGTTTCACTTTTGACTTCAATTTTTGGTTTTTCAGCGGTATGATAGTTTCACTTTTGACTTCAATTTTTGGTTTTTCAGCGGTATGATAGTTTCACTTTTGACTTCAATTTTTGGTTTTTCAGCGGTATGATAGTTTCACTTTTGACTTCAATTTTTGGTTTTTCAGCGGTATGATAGTTTCACTTTTGACTTCAATTTTTGGTTTTTCAGCGGTATGATAGTTTCACTTTTGACTTCAATTTTTGGTTTTTCAGCGGTATGATAGTTTCACTTTTGACTTCAATTTTTGGTTTTTCAGCGGTATGATAGTTTCACTTTTGACTTCAATTTTTGGTTTTTCAGCGGTATGATAGTTTCACTTTTGACTTCAATTTTTGGTTTTTCAGCGGTATGATAGTTTCACTTTTGACTTCAATTTTTGGTTTTTCAGCGGTATGATAGTTTCACTTTTGACTTCAATTTTTGGTTTTTCAGCGGTATGATAGTTTCACTTTTGACTTCAATTTTTGGTTTTTCAGCGGTATGATAGTTTCACTTTTGACTTCAATTTTTGGTTTTTCAGCGGTATGATAGTTTCACTTTTGACTTCAATTTTTGGTTTTTCAGCGGTATGATATTGTTTCACTTTTATTTTACTTTTGATAAGACTATGATATTGTTTATACTACATACATACAACTGTTTACGAAAATAGAGATTAATGTATAATTTTTTGTTTACAATATTGAAAAATGCCACCAAAGAAAAGATGTAATCTCTCCAGAATCAACTATAAAGCAAGGGGGATTGTAGAAAACTGAAGGCGAGAGCCTCAAGAGAGAAAGGAGATGAGACTTTCTCAAGATCAGCAAAGGCATGCTGCAGCACATTAAAGGAAGTCTCAATACAGAAGGGAGATGAGACTTTCCCAAGATCAGGAAATGCATGCTGCGGCATGTCAAATGGAGTCTTAAGACAGAGGCAAGATGACACTCAGCAAAGGCATGCTGCAGCATGTCAGTTGGAGTCTCAATTCAGAAGGGAGATGAGACTTTCCCAAAATTTTCAAATGAAACCAATGGCATGTGCTGCTCAGGTGGTAAGGTAAGATTATCAGCACTACCAGCTCCTCCTCAACCTCTTATAGATCATCTGAAAAGCACTTCCATCCAGTCAAAGGATTTTCTGAACAATATTAGACAATACAACTCTGCATTTCAAATGACATTGTTTAGTACATCTAAGGAGATAGTTGAATATGGATTTACGCCAATGTTCAAAGTTCAAGGGTAGGTCTAATACCTCATTGCTTCCCTGTTACCCACAAATGAACAACTACACTTCCTCCAAATTTACTTTGTCCGTGATGTAGGACAACAAATCCACAGGAGATGTCAAAACATCGGACAATAGGTCGTGTTAGACACAGCACAGACTGCCGCAAGGGAGAGTGTACCCACTGACAGATTTTAGGTGTGTTCAGAAATCACATACCCCACCACCACCACCACCACCAAATTTTCATGACAGGTTAGGGCCTGGAATACGCCAAACAGAAGCATGACATGTTGCTTAGTTGAATTAGCCCATCATTTACTCCACAAATGTTTTGTTGTCAATGCTGCACTTTTCTGTATCACCTGTTTCAACATAACTGTAATATATATACAAACTATGCCATTTTAATCCTGAGCAATGCTGGGTATCTCTGCTAGTTAATAAATTAGTGATTAAATACTGACACCAGAAATTATGACTTAGTAACTTAAAAAATAAATTTTAATTAGCTAATATAAGCTATACTAGCGTTTCATACTCTCACAATTAATAATGGAAATTTAGGCAATAAATTTGCTTACCGTTAATTTTATCAGAAAGTATTCTATTATGTATGCAAATCTAACAGTTCCTTTCGATTTCAAGTATGTTGACATGCACACATAAAAAGAAGAAAAAATTGAATATATACATGTAATGGTTTTTTTTAAATATCATTAACACGTGCATGCACACATAAATAAACATGTTGAGCCTATTAATGATCACTCAATCAATTAAGATGTAATTCCTTCATGTCAGTTTCTCAAAAACTAACATCTGTTTAATATTTCGCCAATACATGGGATTAAACCAGGGTAACTTAGCTGTTAAGATACCTTAAAGAGTTATGTATATCCTCACAATAACAAATAGATTATATATATATTTCAGGTGTTGAGGCAAGGTCTTGAATCAAAGGGCCGTAAAGTTAATCTAGCAACAACCAAAATTTTAGTAAGAAGGGGAGCAGACAAATCACAAATCTCTTCAGGCAGATGTATTAAGAAACTATATAATTAATAGACACATTAAGTTGGGGCACTAATTTTGGCCCACCGTGTGTGTGTATATATATATATATATATATATATATACTCTTTACTCTTTTGTTTCAGTCATTTGACTGCGGCCATGCTGGAGCACCGCCTTTAGTCGAGCAAATCGACCCCAGGACTTATTCTTTGGAAACCTAGTACTTTTTCTATTGGTCTCTTTTACCGAACTGCTAAGTTACGGGGACATAAACACACCAGCGTCAGTTGTCAAGCGATGTTGGATGGGACAAACAGACACACAAACATACATATATATACATATACGACGGACTTCTTTCAGTTTCCGTCTACCAAATACACTCACAAGGCTTTGGTCGGCCCGAAGCTATAGTAGAAGACACTTGCCCGACCATGTGGTTGGTAAGCAAGCTACTTACCACACAGCCACTCCTGCGCCCATATATATATATATACACACACATACACAATAAGCAAAGTAGCTAGTTAAAAAATTTCAATAATAGTTGAAAGTAGTAAATACAGTGAGAAGTAATGTTTATCACCCATCGATATGGCTATTTGATGTTACTATTATTTAACCCTAGGCAGAGCCTCCACCAGCTGGTTATTGGTGCAATCTGCACCCTGTATATATTAAAAGCAGGAAAGCAAACCTCTACCATTGTCTAGTGGATGACAGGATCACCTGACTGAACAGTTATCAGGCTATTTCTGTCTATCTTCAGTGGTGAACACCCGAATGCTAGAGATAGCAGGAATTTGCTCCTGCTCACAATACATAGAAAACGAAGTAACAATCACTGATCTTGCAATGTGGTAAACATTACAAGACCAGTGACTGATTGTCACTTAGTTTTCTACATATTGCAAGCTGGAGCAAATTCCTGCTATCTCTAGTGGTCAAGTGTTCACTGAAGACAGGCAAAAATAGTCCAAAACCGTTCAGTTTCATATGTTAGATGGTAGGCGTTCACTCCCCTGCTTGCAATATATATTGGGTACAGTTTGCACTGGTAATTCTGCCTGCCTGGGACTAAACGGTAGTAACGTCAAAACAACCATATTGATGTGGCGATAAACATTAACTCTATACACACATGTACTTATATTCTTTGTATTTTTTTTATCTCCTTTACATCATCGTTTACGTCCGCTTTCCATGCTAACATGGGTTGGACGATTTGACTGAGGACTGGTGAACCAGATGGCTACACCAGGCTCCAATCTGATTTGGCAGAGTTTCTACAGCTGGATGCCCTTCCTAATGCCAACCACTCCGAGAGTGTAGTGGGTGCTTTTACGTGCCACCGGCACGAAGGCCAGTCAGGCGGTACTGGCAATGGCCACGCACAAAATGGTGCATTTTATGTGCCACCTGCACAGGAGCCAGTCCAGTGGCACTGGCAACAATCTCGCTCGAATGTCTTTACACGTGCCACCAGCACAAGCGCCAGGAAGGTGATGCTGGGCACACAGAGAACGAAATCTCTAAATTCAAAACCTGTAGATTTTAGAGCATTGGTCTTTTCATTTTAAACGTTACACTGAAAATTGTTGATCAAAAAAAAGTGGAGTTGGTGCTTTACAAGCTGCCATCACATAAAATATTCTATTGGCACAAGTACTTCTCTTTCACTTGCTAGGTTTATAACATCACCAAGTGGTTGGTGTTCCCTTATAAAGAGCAAAAACTTAATGTAAATGGCAAAAGGGCTTAGGATCCAAAAGTGATCAGGCCTAGCCCAGTGACACAACCTGCCACAGGCTGGGCCCAGCGAGTGTCCAACCTGTCACAGGCCTGACCTAGCAAGTGTCCCAACCTCCCCAGCAAGTGTAACACCCTGTCACAAGTCGAGACCAGTAAGTGACCCAGTTGTCACCTCACTACTGTAGCAAATGTAAAATACAAAAACCTAAAATCTATCATACAAAATAATTTGAGAACAATGAAAGATAATTGGTGATACAAAAATGGTGTGCTGCAAACACAGCAGCCAGTAGCAAAGACTCTATAAGGTTATACACTTTTATAAAGGAGATCTTTGGACTGGAATCACCAAAAATTGCACTTGTGTGCTCAAGAGAAGGTTCAACACTTTATATAAAGATAACGTGTCTACTCAAAAATGCTTTGGTGGAGCTTTACTCAGAACTTCTCAATATGCCTTCTGAAGTCAACATATATTTAATCAATTCTATTGAACAGAACAGAACATCAAGATTGTAAGTCTTTATTCTTCTGTTTCACTCATTTGACTTATTCTTTGTAAGCCTTGTACTTATTCTATTGGTCTCTTTTGCCAAACTCATAAGTTATGGGGATGCAAACACACCACTTGAGGTGAGACATATTTGCCCTGTTTTATAAAACAAATTTCAAACAGCTGTCAGGACTCAAAAACCACTTAAGTGCTCATGTAAAGTAAAAACACATCTAACAAGATGAATACACACGTATTTGTACATGATGAACAAAATTAATAACAACAGACAATATGAAGAGTGCAATGGATATTTTATTGGTTTAAACGATATTTCAACAGCTTGCTTGTCGTTATTGAGTTTAAAATGAAAAATGACACACAGTCTTTAGTTATCAATTTTACAACTGGAAAAAGGAAAAGAATATTTTGTAAATATTATGAAATTCCCGTCATTTTATTCATCCCTCCAGGGCATGATGTTAATAACCTGCAAACATATTTCTTCTCATACATTTTGAGTACTGAAAGTGTAGTAGATTCAAAATATTTTCTGAGAATATGCACTTTGAAGTCTTTTTCAAAATTGCAGCTGTTTAATGTAAAATATTCAGCAAGTTCTGTCGAACTACTGTTATTGTGCCTGACATCATTTCAGTGCCCAGTGACTTTCCTTACTAATTTTAGCTATGTCATTTACAATTTCCTTTAACCATGATTCACGGTAACTGCATTTGACATAATGGTGTACAAAATCATTTGCAAGTTTCCAGTAATCCTCTATGTCAGTACAAATCCATTTTATCTTCAAAAATTGGGATTTCAGATTTGACCGAATTATATGATGTGGATGATCAGAGCAGTGGTGGAAGTAAACGTAAGATGACATGGGCTGGCAAAATAACTGTCACGATTCTGCCTCCAGAAACTCAACACTGGTTTTTGAAAAACTAGATGTAAATTTTATGTAGGACATAAAGCCATAGTTTTTAGCATAACAGTCACTGAAATGCAAGAAGTCAATTAAAATATTTCATGATCATTCCCAGACAAAAAAGACATCATCAATGAACTGTAACCAGAGTATTAGTTCATGACCAAGTAGGGATTTGAATGTCTTCAGTAACTATCTCGAATTTCGTTATGAAGGCATTGTAGAAATTCTTAGTGCTTCAGCAGAAACTCAGTCTAAGCTCTAAGACAGGGGTATTGTCTGGTGAAAGTTTTAGTTTAGATAAATTTGTAACCAATTTATTCTCTAGTGTGACAGATTTTTGGAGGCAAGTATTTTTCAGTCTTACTTTCATTAGATTCCTGCTGTTTTATAAAACAAATTTCAAACAGCTGTCAGGACTCAAAAACCACTTAAGTGCTCATGTAAAGTAAAAACACATCTAACAAGATGAATACACACGTATTTGTACATGATGAACAAAATTAATAACAACAGACAATATGAAGAGTGCAATGGATATTTTATTGGTTTGAACGATATAATCTATTGGGTGATAAAAATTGTTGTGAATGTTTATGTGAGAAGTCAACTTTTAGGGTGGGTGATAGAAAGGGAGTGACTTCTTTGGTTTTTGTTGGCATTTGAAAAACCTTTACTTTCAGGAAAGGAACAAATTTAATGTTCTCAAGGCAAAATCTTAAATGTGCTCGCATTTCTGACTGATCAAATAAAAACTTCTCTGGAGAGTTTCCAATGACAAGTTCAAATGTGTATGCCAGGGCAAAAGGACATGGGAAGTACAGCATTGTTATCTGTGCTGTTAGTTCCTGTGATACAGGTAAGTTCAAACGGTCATAAGCATAGATATCTCTGAAAAAGTTGGTTGACAAAACAAAATGATTGTTCCTGGTGTGATGAATGAACAATGTGCAGTGTGGACACTATGTTAGAAATTCCATGTGAGAAAAAATGGTCGATCGTATAGGAATTTCAGGAAAATTTTCTGCTATGATTTTCAACCCAGCGTCAATAAGTGTGTCACATAACATTTGTCCTGAAAACAAAAATGACATATTTCAAAGCAAATGTTTTCAACTAAAATGTTCCCTTGTCCATTGGGTCAGAGAAATGGGAAATCAGTTTTTTCAGCTTCTTTTCAATTTTTGTCTTCAGGGACAAAATTTCCATTTTTTCAAAGTTCATCAGACAATTAAGCAAATAGCTGAAACAAATTTTAGACCATACCTGTTCAAGGACACTCAAAGTCTTCTTAATGACTGCACCAAATGATATTAATTTTGAATGATAGTGGTAAACAGCTTCCATTATATGGAATGAATTGCTCTCTCCAATCAATTTAAACTTTTGAAGCAATCAGGCTGTGATGCACACTGGAATATTTGATGTAAGACCTTCAGGTAAAATCTGTTCCCATCTGCATGTATCCAGAAATGATAAATGGCATTTGATTTTAGCACAAAAACAATTAAGTTTTTTTTAATTGATAGAAATGTCAATTTCCCATTTTGTGATTCGTATTTGAATGGCACAAAATCCATTGGCCCAGGATTGAGTTCAACACTGGAGTCTAGAGAAACTAATGGAGCTGACAAGCCAACTGTAAGAAGGAATAAAATGCAAAAGCTGTAATTTTTATTCCACAATTTCTAAATGTTCCAATTCTTATTTGGTGTAACATAAAAGCAATAATCTCAATCTACTTAATTTTGATATTTTAAAAGGATTGACATAACTCTTCATGAAGGTAAATACACAATACGAAGAGAAGCCCAGTCTTCAATTATCAATTTTACCACTGGCAGTACTTAATAGAAGAGTTACTGGTAGTTTCTTTAGTAAAGAGTTACGTCAATCTTTTTTAAAATATAATAATAATAATCCTTTCTTCTAAGGCACAAGGATTTGAAATTTTGGGGGAGGAGACTAGTCAATTACATCGACCCAGTGTTTCACTGGTACTTAATATGTTGACCTAAAAGGATGAAAGACAAAGTCAACTGCAGCAGAATTTGAAGAAAGAATGTAAAAACAAACAAAATTCTGTTAACCATTTCGCCCAGGGTGCCAACAATTCTGCCAGCTTGCTGCCTGATGATTATAAAATCTAGCAAGGGGCAGCCAGGCCTTGAAAAAGGGACACACTACCTCTGTGTCATACACACATCATTTCTAACATAATAACTGTGCAGTGATGTCATTGTTGTTATATGAGAATATGTTTCTCATCTATTCAGCCACAATGTCAAATAAATCAATATCTTTTCCTATTTCAGGAAATATGTTACGGCAGTGATTCCAAACATGGGGCATATGCCCCACCAGTGGGGCCTGGGAAAATTGTGGTGGAGCATGGTGCTGTTGTCACAAAGCACAAGGTTCTCATTAGAATGATTCACTTTTCTTTTATTAGTCAATAATATACTTTTTTCTCGTACTCAGTACTTAATAAAGAGTTACCGGTAGATTCTTTTGTATTAAAAAATTGGGATAAAATATTAAAATAAAGTTGTTTTTTTCCCCAACAACCAGTGGGGCATTTTCCCTTAAAGTTATAATGGGATCCATGGGTAAAATAGGTTGAGAAATACTGTATTAGAGGGGGAAATATATGAGAATTCTGAAAAACATCAGAATATTCCTGATGTTGATATAGCTGTGACTGTATAAAAAAGCGTGTTATAAGATTGTCGTCATATATATCATTTCTAACATAATTACTGTGCAGTGATGTTATCATTGTTATATGAGAGTACATTTCTCATCTATTTATCCACGTTGTCAATTAAATCAGCATTTTTTCCTACTTCAGGAAATGCTAGAGGGAAATATACATGAGGATTCTGAAATAATGTCCTTTAATAAAGGTATCAGAATGTTAAGTTGTGTTCCCAATGTAGATAAAGCTGCATAAAAATGCTGTTAGTAGACTGTTGCCACACATTGTTTTTGCTTCCCAGTATGAATACATTTATTTTTATATATTTCTTTTAGAGAATGACTTTTATCAGTGATACAATTATTCTTCTGTATGATTACACAGGTGCAGTTACAGTATCAAAATGACCAGCCTTCTTTCTTCTAAGAGAGCATTGGTTTAATTACTTCTATTAGAGAATGATGAACCAGAAATACCATTGTTCATTTGGTTTCTCTCATGTATGAATGTTCTTGTGTTTAGTTAAATTACTACTTGCAGAGAATAATTTACCACAGAAATCACAGTGATACGGTTTCTCTCCTGTATGTGTGTGTTTGTGTGCAGTTAAGTGATTATTTTGAGAGAATGATTTACCACAGATATTACAGTGATATGGCCTCTCTCCTGTATGAATACGTTTATGTGTAGTTAAGGTACTATTAACAGAAAATGATTTGCCACAGATATCACAGTCATATGGTTTCTCTCCTGTATGAGTATGTTTGTGTGCATTTAAGTTACTACGTTCAGAGAATGATTTACCACAGATATCACAATGATATGGCTTCTCTAATGAATGAATGTGTTTGTGTTTAGTTAAACTACCAGTCTGAGAGAATGATTTGCTGCAGATATTACACTGATATGGCTTCTCTCCAGTATGTACATATTTGTGAGTAATTAAGTTAGCAACCTGAGAGAATGATTTGCCACAGATATCACACTGATATGGTTTCTTTCCAGTGTGAATGTGTTTGTGTTTAGATAAGTTACTACTTGCAGAGAATGATTTACCACAGACATCACAGTAATATGGCTTCTCTCCTGTGTGAGTGTGCTTGTGAGTAGTTAAGTGAGTATTCTGAGAGAACGACTTGCTACAGATATCACAGTGATACGGTTTCTCGCCTGTATGAAAACGTTTGTGTATAATCAAAGTACTACCTACAGAGAATGATTGACCACAGATGTCACAGTGATATGGCTTCTCTCCTGTATGAATACGTTTGTGTGTAGTTAAGGTATTTTTATCAGAGAATGCTTTCCCACAGACATCACAGTGATATGGTTTCTCTCCTGTATGAGTCTGTTTATGTATATTTAAACTAATTTTTTGAGAGAATGATCTACCACAGATATCACACTGATATGGTTTCTCTTTCGTATGTGTCTGTTTATGTGTAACTAAGTGGTTATTTTGAGAGAATGATTTACCACAGATATCACAGTAATATTGCTTCTCTCCTGTATGAGTGTTTTTGTGTGTAGTTAAGCTAATTTTCTGAGAGAATGATTTACCACAGATGCCACAGTCATATGGCTTCTCTCCTGTATGAATACGTCTGTGAGTAGTAAGATTACCTTTGTGAGTGAATGATCTGCTACAGATATCACAGTAGTATGATGATTTTTCAACATCTTTTAACTCACCAATAAAATCAATCCTTTCAGTCTGATATTTACATTTATCATTTTCCTCAAATAATTCCATTTTTCTTTCACTGATATATCCAGATATTTCTATCAGATGCTTTTTCTTTTTTTCTCCCTTTCAACTTATAATCCTGTTTCCAACAAATATTTATTCTGTATATTTCCACATACCTGAAGATGCTGAAAATTCTTTTGTAATCTAAGTTCAAATAAAATTCAAGATCATTTTATACATTTTCCAGACAGTGAAACAGAAATATTTTGCTAATAACACCAGTCAGAGAAAATATTTCATAGGGATTGTAAAAAGATTTATATGAACATAGTTATGTCAGCTGTGTATATTTTCCTTTAGTCTTCATAACTGATGGTAAAAAATATCCTTTGAGTCCAATGTTATCTGGAAATAAGAGAGAAACGACATAAACTATAGAGAAAACTGCAAACATTGAGACCTAACAATAGAAATTTTACAACATTTCTGTCATGATAAACAACAGATATAAACCCTGACCTGAACTACTGAAATTAAATTATATATTTGTTAAAATTACATTATATAACCTTATTTGAAGTTAAGAGTACAGCAACACTTTAATACTGTGTTACATTATACAGGGTTGGCCAAAAGTCACTCATCAAAACATTTGACTCTTTATATTACATTATTATTATTATTATTATTATTATTATTATTATTAAGGCAGTGAGCTGGCGGAATCGTTAGCACACTGGACAAAATACTTAGCAGTATTTCACCCATCGCTATGTTCTGAGTTCAAATTCTGCCAAGGTCAACTTTGCCTTTCATCCTTTCGGGGTCAATAAATTAAGTGCCAGTTAAATACTAGGGTTGATCTAATCAACTGGCTCCCTCCCCACAAATTTCAGGCCTTGAGCCTATAATAGAAAGGATTATTATTATTAAGCAGTGCACTGAACAGAATGCTGCCACTCCAGTCATTAACTATGATTAGTCAACTTGATTAATTATACACATGACTAAGCGATGTCCTACTCCAATTATTTTACACATCTCAGCAGTAGTTCCTTCTGGGGTAGGGTTCCTAACTTTCATTTCTTAATTGCTTTGGCTATTAAACTGCAGTCAACTAGGAAAGCTATTGGATCCATGTTGAGAAGATTCACTTTCTCTTGAGCATTCTCCACACTTAAGCTTTTCATAGTAACATTTCCATGCCTCTTTCTTTCCAGAATTACTCAGTGCAAGTCCACTATCACCCACAACCTCCTGATCCTATGATAGACAGATCCAGAGCTACTTGCTGCTCTGATCCTCATGCTGCAGAACATTGGAATACTTCTTACTGTTTGCTTCTCTTTTTGCTATGTAAACCTGTTGCCAAGTTTTTCCTCTGGTTATCTGTTACAAGTCATTGCTGCCTCCATTTTTCTTGCCTTTCCAAGGCTGTCATTTTGCTTTTATGGTTCTTATTTCGTTACTGCCCACAAGGGGCTACACACAGAGGGAACAGACAAGGACAAACAAATGGATTAAGTCAATTATATCGATCCCCAGTGCGTAACTGGTACTTATTTAATCGCCCCCGAAAGGATGAAAGGCAAAGTCGACCTCAGCGGAATTTGAACTCAGAACGTAGCGGCAGACGAAATACCGCTAAGCATTTCGCCCGGCGTGCTAACGATTCTGTCAGCTCGCCCCCTTTGCTTTTATGGTTCTATCTACCTTACTGTTCCACAACATGTCACTTTAGTCTGGTTGGAGATTGGTACCAGCAACAAATTTCATTCATTACCTTCAGTAGGTTGTCCCAAAACAACTTCCATTTCTCTATGTTATAAGTCTATCTCCATCATCATTTTCAATTAGGAAGAACTTTTAAATTCACAAATATTTATCTTATTTTCTGGTGAGAATGTGGTCAATTTGGCTTGTGTGCCCACCAGATTGATAGATAACACTGTATAACATGATTTTTGTCCTTTTGTAGCAATTGTTATTTCCTATTTGCTTAGCCCTATAAAGTATGAAAAAATGGTTAATATTTCCTTCAAACTTTGCTTTTGTTATATTTATTCAAACCCCCAAAGAATCCCTCTCAACACATGGCTACAATGCTCCCTCACTACTCCTGCTGATGATCAGAGACGGACATACTGTCAGCCACTAAAGAACATGCTCAAGTGGTTAAGGTCAAGCAACTGACAAGCATATCTGTCACATTAAGCAGAATATTTGCTATAGCAATTTTCTGCTTCAGCAACTCAGTGCTGAATCTGTATGAAATGTAATAAAAAATAAGTCAGTTTCAAAATATTGATGTCCAGGTTACAAAAGCCAAGTTTGAAAGGAATAGTAGTCATTTCCTTTGATGTCTAGATAGAAGCAAGATCGTAATTGTACATGTAATACGTTATGTTACATATAATTCAAATACACGAATAAGCATTTAAATTTTGATAGGGCAGCTGATTTTTCAAAACTCTAAGTAACAGTTCTGTGACACTTTTGCAGCTTCGATAAAAAGTATATCACTCTACCTTTAATATTCGAGTACTTTTTTTCCATCTTGTTTTACACGTGTGTGTGTGTGAGTGTAGATACATATATCAAACAGCCTTATTATTTCACTACTAATTCTTAACTTTATGTTCTACTATTCACCGAAATCGCTTGTGATAGAAGTTGATGAACGAAAAAATAGTCTGACTTATTTCGGATAATGACTTCCTATTCCAAGTTGCGTCGGGACACTGATGAAGAACATGAGGGATTCACGTTCCGGCCATCGAACTCTTGCTTCGACTGCCCAAAATTCTATCCCTTTCAGCGCGTCGCTTCCGTCCCTGCTACATGACGTCACTTCCTCTTTCCATTTCAACCCCCCTCAATATCAAAGTACCAATGTCAGATGTCTTTTTAATTGTTGCTCTGGCGACATTCTGTATTGGTTACATCATGTTATATTTGATATCAAGAGATCCTACCTTGTAACACAATTTGTAGTTAACCACGTCGCGAAATACAGTGTTACAGACGACAATCAATTAAAAAGAAAAGGGATGTCGTAAGAGTTGTTGTTCTTGATTTTATAAATACGCATGCGTATTGTTGTTTTTTGGATTATTTTTAATTTCGACTAGAGGAGGTAGTGGTGGAGGGCATATTGATCTTTTACTTCAGTGACCAATCTGGGGTACAGCCTTGATAAAAAAAAAAGTCTCTACAAAGAATCGACCCCTGTACCTCTCAAATTGCAGCTGAGTGCTCTGAACCATTAATCTAAGAGACCCTTGATTTCTTGTTATTTTCTCTTTATTTATGTTCAACCATTATATTGCAACACCATTTCGTCGTATAGCATCGTCTTTGGGTGAAAAAGTAAACGGCATAGTTGCTGTTGTTATTGTTGAAGTTGATAAAGTTTGAAACACATTTTTTTTCAAGAAATTTTTCTTCAACTTTCGCCTAATTGTAATTGAGGGTGCTAATAAAATATCTGGACAATTTTTGCTGTTTAGCTGTCAAAATTCTTTTCTTTGTTCGATTCCAAATCAATTTTTTCCCACACTAATGTCTTATTTGATAATTTTCAATTTTCTCCAAAACTGTCTAAATCGGGGCAAAATGAGTAATGACCGATTCCAATGATTTCTTCTCTTTAATTCCTTGATGTGTAAATGTATTGGGAAGAGATCCTCTCCAGCAGATCATGAAGAAGATATGGAGACTATTTTATGAAGAGCTTTTAAACTTAGTCGAGCTTATGGCTTCATATAGTTTCATACCATGTGCCATTTTCCATGACCCTCCTTCATTTCAACTAAATATTTAAAATTTTTGTTGCATTTCTGATCTCTAAGAATGGATATTGATGTGTATAGATCTTCTTTCAAATTTAATTCTGGAGAATTGAAGAAAGAATTTAACCATACTTTCTCTTACTCATTCTGTCCGCCTAGATTTGTCTTTTGTATGCTGAAAGAGAACGGTGATAATTTTCTGAAATAGTGTTCTGAACATGTTATTGTGATTTTAACGCATTTATTTCCTTCTTGACAATACCTGGCCATGTATATCATGACCTCTGTACCTTGAAGACATGCCTTCGCTCTCTTCCTTACTCTACCATCCCATCTATGCTCTGCCCCCTGTTCCTTTTGAGTATACCTTGGCACATCACCACCATCTCTCTCCTACTCTCTCTTGCTATCTCCCACTCTCTCTCTTTTCTTTGCTCTTCCCTCTGATTGGATAGCCATGTATCTCCTCTACAACAGTACACCTGATTCTGCCCTCATTCTTGATCACCCTTGCTCTCTCCCTTTCTCTTGCTCTTCCCTCTGGCTAGGTAACCAAGTATCCCCTTTACATCAACACACCTGTTTCTGTCCTTTCTTGTTACTTCTTTCTCCCTCTGGCCAGGTAACCATGTTCCTCCTCTATAGCAAGACACCTGTTTCTGCCTATCTGTCACCTTGTCACACCCTAACCTTTCATCAACTGACACAAGATCACCTCCTCCAATGCCCTCTCCCCTCTCAAAGATTACTTGTCCTGCAAGTTACTTGGTGACCCTGCCAGTGCTAGTGTCATAAAAAAACATCGTGTCCACACTGTAAAGTGGTTGGCATTTGGAAGGACATCTAGGTGTAAAAACCATGCCAAAACTGACCTTGCTTGTGTTGGTGCCATATAAAAAGCATTCAGTCCACTATGTGGGGTAGCTGGTGTTAGGGACGGCATCCAACCACAAAATTATGCCAAAACAAACACAGTAATCTGGTGTAGTCTTTCATCTGGCCAGCTGCTGTCAAACCATTCAACCCATGCCAGCATGGAAAGCAGACATTAAACAATGATGATGAAGATCGTGTAAATAATATTTTTTACTTAGTCAAAAATGCAGAATATATTACTCGTTCTGTGCTTTCCTATTGTAGACAACCGGTTTTTAATATTAACTGAAAGATTGGTAAATAAACTATTACACTTTGAGACAGGTGTAATAATTGATCAGGAGACTTTCAGAATGTCTATCACTACCTCATAGAGAAGGAATTGAGTGAGTGTTTCTTTCTGTCAAAGAATTTTTTACCCAAACGTCTAATCCTATACATTTTTGACCTCCAATTCCTTTAGAAATTGAAAAAAAAAATGGTTGTTGATAATAGAAAAGTACCAACATTTCTGTAGGTATTCAGTAATGGAAGTTGGCTTGCTTACACAAGAAGTCTCACTATTTAAAACTAGTAATGCATCAGGCAGGTTGTTATTGCAGCATTCCTTTAAGCCAATACAAACAAATTACATCCTATCTGGACTCAGAACAATGCTATCACCATAGTATAAGAGGCTCATAACATTCATGTCTCCCTTTGACAACTGAACATCTGATGCCAAGTTTCTCTCTAGATGAGAGCTTTCTGCACTTGACTATCAGAATTTGAAAAAAACAAAACAACTTTCAATGATTATCACAAGAGCCCTTTTGGTTGAATAGGTTTAGGTTTTCAAAAGGCAAATGCTCTAATACTTCTTATCACCCTCATCATTAGAAAAGCAGTAAATCAGTCATCAGTCCATTAAAACAAACTGTTTCTGTCAGATGCAGGTGTGGCTATGTTATAAGAAGCTTGCTTCCCATCAACATGGTTCTAGGTTCGGTCTCACTGCATGGCACCTTGAGCAAGTGTCTTCTACTATAGTCCTGGGTTGACCAAAGTCCTGTGAGTGGATTTAGTATATGGAAAGTGAAAGAAGCCCGTCGTATGTGTGTGTGTGTGTGTGTCCTCCTGTTTATTTGTTCCCACCACCACCACTTGACAACCAGTGTTGATGTGTTTGCATCCCCCGTTACGTAGCGCTTTGGCAAAAGATATTTGAGAGAACAAGTACCAGACTTAAAAAAAGTACTGGAGTTAATTCATTCAACTAAAAATTTTTCAAGGAAATGCTCCAGCATGGCCACAGTCTAATAACTGAAACAAATAAAAGATAAACGAGGTTATTGTCCATAACTGCATGACATTAAAAAAACAAACATTCTTTCAACAATACATACTGAAGTGACATTCATGCTCTACTACACTGGTGTTTAAATATAATTGTGTGTGCTAAAAGCAGTTAGTTATTATCCATGAAGGTAAGTATAGCTGTAACAAGGAATTTTAAGATGTCATTTAAGAATAACTTCATACAAATATTTTACCAGTTACAGTTGATACCAGAGGAATGAACAGTAATAATTTAGATTGACTTCACAAAGCTAGTAAACTCTGTAGTTACACTGCATGAATATGTGGAGGTGCTTGTCTCCCCCTTGTAAACATAAGGACACAGGAAATGTGTCAAGGCCGATAGGAAGCGGTGCAGCTTCCTAGGTCTAACCAACAGTAGTATTATTCCCTTCAGAGGACTGTCACATTAAGTTGAAAGCATACAACTACTTCAACTCCCACTTAGATGCTGTAGATTCAGAGTATATAGGGATTTACAGAAAACTATCTAAATAACTTTCAATATTCACAATACAAATTTGGCAGCTTTTTCAACCCAGTGAATGACAGGTGTTTCTGCTAGTGTGTATATGTGTGTGTATATATATATATATATATATATATATATATATATATATATATATATATATATATATATATCAGCCAACAAACTCACAAATTACATACATGGAAATGATGTCAATGACCAGGCTGACGCTCCTGCTTTTCTTATTGGTAAAGTTCTTTCGAGCTACAATCAATTTGTAACATACATCTATCTCTCTATCTGTCTGTCTTTCTACATACACACACACACACACATATAGTTTTAGCTTTAAGATACATCATCTGTGATGTTTCTGAGGTCTCAAAGTCTTTCAGGTTCTTTGGCATTAGACCCCATAGCCCAGTTGACCCACTCAGGGTTGATCAAGTCCTAGTTTGCATCCCAACAGCAGCAAATCACTGGTCTGCTTTATTTCTCTAAAGCCACTCAGTGGTCTGGTCGTCTCGGTAGCTTCAGTGATGGAATTTATGATCCTCCTTTCTGCAGTATCAGTAACTCCAAACCCAGTCAGAACTTTACAAAATGAATGCCCCACAAATCCTTCACAGCCCACTTGTATTGCCTCATAGGGTACAAAAAAAAAAGGGTAAAGATCCCCTTTGATCATGAATGACCATGAGATTGCAACTAGAAAATTCCCCTCTGAGGCATAAGTCTGGGCAAGGTCGTTTGTGAACGAGTAGCAGTCACCCATGCATACCACTCTCCCCTTTCTACTCCACTGGTGTTACCCAAAGGGAAGGCAAAAGCTGATACAGCTTGGCACCAGTGATGTTGCAACTCATTTCTACAGCTGAGTGAACTGGAGCGACATGAAATAATGTATCTTGCTCAAAGACACAACACACAGGAATCCAACTCATTACCTCATGATTGTAAGCCCAATGCTCTAAATACTGAGCCATGCAGTTTCACAATGTTAGGCATGTTGCCTCACAACACACCTGCCAACCCTGATTTCTGCACTGCTCTATTTGGCAAGCATCCTCCAACGTGCTTCCTCCATATGGCCCTCCCAGGGTACATTCAATTATGATCACTTGTTTGGTGGAATTTGAGACCACTATGTCTCGATAGTGTTGTTGGTACAATGTGATCTGGGAACTTCAGCCATTCCATGAGATCCACTCTGAGCTGCTAGTCTGGAGCTTTGGAAAGTAGTTTTCTGAGAAAAATGATGGCCTATTTTCTGGAGTAGTTCCTGATGGACTGAATTGTTGTCAATATCATCTCTGCAACTGTCCCAATTACGTGACCATGCCTCCAGCAGTAGTGGCCATTGGCTAAGGCTCCAGGGTAGCTGCTGAGGAGATATTGAATGGATAAACTTGGTGAAGTGTCATAGGTTACCTTGATTAGAATCTGATACACTGGATGTCAGTCCACAAGAGTTTGACCAGGTAATGTTCCACTGCTGTGCCTCAGCCCACTTTGTCCAGGCTTCTTGTTGACTGAGTTCTACCACTCTGCTAGCCCTTGCTTCTACTACGCCTCTGAGGATTTCTTGTTGGAGGAGATGTTGTTGCCCTTTTCCTTTGGTCCTTCTGATCTGATGGGTTGGGAAGTAACCCAAGTCTGAACACCCTGACACCACAGCCCCAACCAGAGCCCTCTGCCACCTGCAACTCTCCAGCACCACTCTACTACTTTCTTCCTATGTGGACCACAATGCTATCTGCAGCCACTTTTGTGTCATAGGAATCTCTATATTTCATGACCTGTCTTGTTCTTGGCACTGTGAACTCCTCTGAAGGGCTGCTGAATGGGAGTTGTAAACTGTTGGTTGACCACCTCCTCAAAACACTGCTAACCTTCCTTTCCAAGATTTCCTACCAACATTATAACGACAGGGGCCACAAAACTGTGGGCAGGATGGCATGCTAGTACTTCGGGGAATGAAAGGTTGTTGATATCACCTCTGCAACTGCTCTGAGCACTTGGTCATTCCTCCAGCAGTAGTGACCATCAGCTATCAGGGGCAGCTAAAAAATGGATAGGACAGTTAATGACTTGTAAGAACACAGTATTTCGTTATGCAATAATAATATACTATAAAGTATATTAAATATTTTTTATAAGTCAATACCATGCTTTGCTTTGTTAGCAGTGTGTTTTACATCATTTGTTAAGGTCATCTCTACAGATATTCTATAGAAATTATAGCCAGCACTGGACAGCAAAAGTCAGTGCTGACTATAATTTCTAATTAATTGGCCCAAGTGATACAAGCTGAAAAAACTTTGAGACCAATCTATCAGCCCAATGAAACAAATGTTTTGAATACAATTCTATATTTAAGAGATGAGGAATTATGTACATTATTTACATTTGACGGATATTTGTCCTCATCTTGTTTGTTGTTAACACAATGTTTCGGCTGATATACCCTCCAGCCTTCATCAGATGCCCACGGGCATATGGTGTAGTGGTTAAGAGCGCTGGGTACTAACCCCAAGATTCCGAGTTTGATTCCAGGTAGTGACCTGAATAATAATAATAATAATAATAACAACAACAACAACTACATCAAAAAATGCCTTAGGAATGAGAACTCAAGTTCGAAATTTCCCCAAGACACCTGATGAAGGCTGGAGGATATATCAGCCGAAACGTTGGAGGACAAATATCCATCAATTGTAAATAATGTAAATGTTTTGAAGTGTAATAGCCAATCAGAGATTGTCTGCCAGTAGATATAATATAAAACTATAATATATATATAATTTTACATATTAATAAAGTAGTTTTAGGCACTTTATCCTTTGTTTTCTACATGAACCCATCAATTTCAATCTCAATAGAAAAATATTTTGGTCTTTTTGGTTACGCATGCCAAAACACTGTGTCTCAAAAGGGTTAACAAGGGATAGGACAATGTTTCATTCCTGCCTCATGTGTGACAGCTTGTTGCACTTGACAAAGTGTCATAGACAGCCTGGATCAGAAATCTGATACACTAAATGTCATCCCCCACCCCTTCTCTGATCCAACCAGGTAATGTCCTGCTGTTGTACATTATCCCAGCTCCCTGTTGGCCGAGTCCCACCATCCTGCTAATCCTTGCTCCTTCAATGCATGTGTGAACTTCTTGGAATAGATATTGTCATTCTTTTCCCCTCAATGCTCCCAACCTAGCAAGTTGTGAAGTAGCCTGAGTCTGAGCACCCTGTCAACAATTGACAAGTCCCTTGACCCCTTGGCAGCACCCATCTTCCTACCTGTGCAAACTTTGAGTTCCTGTTATTTTTGTTGTTCTTAACATTATGAATTCATCTGAGAGGCTACTGAATGACAGTCATAAAGTTTTGATTGACCTGTATGGAGTGACGCTGCTTAGGCTCCTTAGGAAGCCAAGCTAGCTCCTCAAAAAAACTGCTAATCTTCCTCTTTAGGGCTCCCACAGTGGACATGTTGACATCATGTGACAGGGACCACAAAATCCTGGGCATGGTAGTACATTTCGGCTTTAAAACAACCATGCGACCAAGATTTGTATGTATGCATATATAAATGTATATATACAGCTATATATACATACATACATATATTTATATATATAACATAGGTGTGTATGTATACATATATTTATGCATACATAAATAATGCAGTTTTTTTATGCTTCTTTTATTTTTCAAAATTAAGATAAACAAAGTTCTTTTTTAATCTAAAATATACTTTCCTTCATTTTCTACAATGCTCTTCCATCTATCTGGTAGACTTGCAAGGCCTCTCTTCCAAAATTCACCTGTCTGTGATGAAAAATACTCCTCCAGTACTAATCTGACCTCCACAGAATTCTTATTTTTTCTGTCCAACTGATTTTGAAGACTGCGGAATAAATGATAATCAGATGGAGCAATGTCCAGCGAATATGGTGGGTGGGGCATCGTTTCCCATTCAAACTGCTCCAGCCTTTGATATGTCATCGTCACTGTATGTGGCTGAGCATTATCCTGATGGAAGAACACCTTTTGTCTTGAAACCAAAGATGGTCATTTTTCTTCTGGTGCTGACTTAAACTGCTCAAGCCGCTTGCAGTAGATCTCCTTTGTTATCGTTTTGTTTGGGTTTAAAGGTTCAAAGTGTACTAAACCATATCCCACCAAACAGATAACAAAACCTTACGTGGGTGAAGACCTTCTTTAGCCTGGGGTGCCAGTGTTTCTCTTTTCCCTACCCACTGTCTTTGGCACTTGACATTTTTATAGAGAACCCATTTCTCCTCACCAGTTACTACTCGGTCCCCAAAACATTCATTCAGTGAGGCATGACAGCAGAGTAGAGCACACATTCAATTTCTGCATGCGATTAGACACAGGAAACTTGTGAGGAACCCACTGACCCAATTTGCTGACTTTTCCAATGGTACACAGGTGTCAATGAATGGTTGAATGACCAAATCCAAGCTTCTCTGCTAGGTCCTCAACAGTTACAATGGGATGTTGTTCCACCAGGGTTTGCAGGACGTCCTCACCAAGCTCTACAGATCTTCCACAATCAGGCTCGTTTTCTAGGCTGTAGTTTCCGGCTCAGAATTTCTGGAAACACCATTGACACTGGTTTATGCTTATTGTCCAATCTCCATATACTGCATTAACATTCTTCACACTTTCCATTGCTTTGGTGCCTTCATTGAACTCATAAGATAAAACATGCCAAATATGCTCCTTCGTCACTTCCATTATAGCTTTGAAAAAATAACTTACAATCGAACTGCACTCTTCAAAACTTGCACTAAGAATAAAAACAAGGTAAAATTATTACCTGCTTTTATAGTAAGTTGATGCAGGTAGTTTATCCTGTCCCTCTCCAAGTTTTAATTCATGCGATTGAAAAAAACTGCATTATTTATGAGATGACCCAATATATATATATATATATATAAAATCTTTTAAAATGCTGCAGCTTCAAAACTGCTGTCATGCTGGAGCACCACCACTGACTGTGCTACACCATTATTTGAAACCTCCTCTGATATGTGGCATTTGGTGAATGAGGACGTTTCATGCTGGTGCCCTCATTTGTGTTTCCTGCTGGGAGGTAAGCTCATCTGGAACCCTTGGCAGGAAGAGATCCAGTTTTGTTTTAAATGCTTTGCTGGACGTGCAATGTCGGTGTGTATGTACAACAGAAGGTGAGCATCTTGAGAGAAAAGTTAGACATAAGAGATATAGGTGTAGTGTACAAGAGAGATGATTGTGCTGGTATGGCCATGTGATGTGTATGGATGAAAACAGCTGAGTGCTGATCTCTAACTGTGGAGGGAACCTGCGGAAGAGATAGACCCAGGAAGACATGGGACAAGGTGGTGAAGCATGATCTTTGAATGTTGGGCCTCACAGAGGCTATGACAAGTGACCGACAGCTTTAGCAATATGCCATGCTTGAGTAGAAGACCCATCGAGCCAAGTGAAATTGTAGTCATGGCAGATACTGGTGTCACACAAATTGCATATAAAAGCAACCATTACACTCACAGAGTGGCTGGCATTAGGAGAGGTATCCAGCTGTAGAAACCATGCCAAATCAGATTGGAGTCTGGTGCAGCCCCTTGGCTTACCAGCCCTGGTCAAACCGTCCAACCCATGCCAGCATGGACAACAGATATTAAATGATGATGACGATGATGAATCAGTAATGGTGCCAAGATACTTGAATTTAACAGCAACAACTAAGGAACCACTTTCCAAGAATGGATTTCATCAGAAACCAAAAAATGCTGAAAATGTCAAAACATTCACCGAAATATTGAAGTTTGATTCAACAGTGCAACCTGACCAGTCATTAAAACCAAGTTATTAAAATATTCTAACTCACGTGTATCAAGATGTTAGAGCAACTATCTTTAGGTTTGTGTAAGATGTGCAAAGAGGCAATTTTATTAAATAAATATATTATTAAAATTGTATTTCCAGTGGTGAATCAATTTTGAACAAAATATTCAACTGTCTCAAAAATGTTATCCAACAAATATAATTATAAGTCAAAATTTAGAAAATTTTTTAGATGATTTTCATTTACATATAAATGTGAATATTTTGTTACAAATTTCAATAAAATTTTACATAATTTTTTTCTTTTAGTCGATATTACAAATCAGTATGTAGAAATTAGTTTTTTTTTTTTTTTTATTGAATACTTTTTAAACAACTTAGTAAGTCAAATACTCAACATTATCCAAGCATCACACCACTAAGCTGTCTCTGCCCTAGAACAGATTGTCTTGACCACCTGTAAACATGCAAATTACAATCAATGCTGCAATATCAATATAAAAATGAAGTTGATCAGATTCTTTTGCATAACAATAATAAAAAAGTATCACTTTTAAATGTCTAAGGCCTCAACAAAATCACAATATTTAGATCCTGGATAGACTTGCTTCTGTTTAAGATGATGGATTTTGAATGAGAATAGTTTTTCACAGATTCCACATCTGCAAGGTAATGCCTCATCAGAAATATTGAGATGACATTTACATGAGGGATTATAATTAATATATGGGCAGAAGAGTTTAAAATATGGACAGTTCAAATTTCTTGCTTAAATCCCAGCAATGGACCACCCTTAGGTACATCATCATGCCATTAAATGTGTTTAGGGGGAAGAAGAATATTGAAAAGCATCAATGCATGTCAGAGTGACAAAGAAACAAGGAGGGTATCTGGTGGTCGCGGGATGTGTTAAAAATGACAGTTTAAATTGTCCTTAAATCACATACAAATATTTTAATTTTTTTACATAATCATATGGATTACTGTGTGTAGGACACAAATTCGAAAAACTTTTCTGAAAATTCCAAGAAACATATAAGTAATGATGGATTATATGGAGTGCTCAAACCAGAATTCCGCCTCTATGCTTTCTCAGATATTTCTCAACAAAACAGCTATTTTGCAAAATGTGTTTTTTTATGCTTTGCTAAATCACTGTTAGAAGCAAAACATTTCCAACATGCTTCACAGTTATAAGGTTTCTCTCCAGTGTGTATTCTATGATGCTTTGTTAAGTCACTGCTAGAGGCAAAAGATTTTTCACATATTTCGCAACAATACGGTTTCTCTCCGGTGTGTCTGCGTATGTGAACTACAAGATGAGAATTATCAGAGAATGATCTCCCACAAATTTTACAGTGATATGGTTTCTCTCCAGTATGTGTTCTTTTGTGTCTTGTCAACTGAGTATTACTGACGAAAGATTTTCCGCATATTTCACAATGATATGGTTTTTCTCCAGTGTGATTACGTATGTGGACTTCAAGGCAAAAATTATCAGAGAAATTCTTCCCACATATTTCACAGTGAGAGCGTTTTTCTCCAGTATGTACTTTTTTGTGTATTGATAACCGACTGTTTGATACAAAATATTTTCCGCAGACTTCACAATGGTAGGGCTTTTCTCCAGTGTGGATTCTTTTATGAACGACAAGACTAGAATCGTGACTAAAATTTTCCCCACATATTTCGCAGTGGAAGGGTTTCTCTCCAGTATGTATCCTTTGATGTATTGCTAAATAACTGTTCTTGAGAAAATATTTCCCACATATTTCACAACTATACGGTTTCTCGCCGGTGTGACAACGTATATGAACTACAAGGTTAGAATTATTAGAGAATGATTTCCCGCACATTTCACAGTAGTAAGGTTTTTCTCCAGTGTGAACTCTTTTGTGTTTTATTAAATTACTGTTTGAAACAAAAGACTTCCCACATATTTCACAGAGATAAAGTCTTTCCTTGTTGTGTATTTCTTTATGTGAAAAGACTTCCTGTTCGGAAGAGAACGCCTCCTTATAAATATCATTGTGATATTCAGGAAAAACTTTCTGTTCAGGTTCCTCGTCTCCGTCTGTCTGTATTACTGTATCTATATTGTTAAAAATAATTGAGTTAGAAGTGTCCAAATAATTAATGTTCTCCATATCAATTCCTGAGGAATTCTTAAAAGCTCAGAAATGTCTGTATGTATATAATCTATTATTGCTCAATTTCTTGTCTCAGATATCACGGGGATTTATGTACATGTGTGGAGAGACTAATGCAGTGTAGATAGGTTTTCTACTTACCAGTAGAATGTTAGAAATGTAAATTGAAGATAGTTCAGGAAAACTGTTCGCCGATTTGTTGATGAATAAAACTGATTTCCTCTGTCCCATAAAATTAGGAAATAACCAATTAACGTTGTAACCCAGTTTGTGATGAAAAGAAACAACCACGATGATGATGGAACACCGATTCCGAAACACTAAGTCTCCCTACATAATACACGAACATGAACGTTCACATTAATATCAGATAATTATTACACTTCAAACAATTAAATCAGCTGAACTAATTACTGACATACTATATAGGCGGTGTCATTGACAATTTTTCCGCCGTCTGAATGACACCGGTGATACATGTTGACAGTCCCTAACATAATATGATACACTCCTAAACGGTAATTTTCGTATGCAAGAGGTTTCGTTTCAAATGACTACATCAATAAAGATACTTAGAATTTAACGTCTCCATCGAAAAACTGAAGATGCAACTATAATTGATAAGCCAAGAGACTGCTTAAGTGTATTCGCAAGAAAATAGAAATATTGGCTAGTTTGTATTGCACTTTCTCATGTTTGTAAATTTCTTAAGTTTACTATCTTTCCATCCCTTACACTACAAACGAAATATAATGCTTTTATCCTCAATAAACACTTTTATTATATATATATATATATATATATATATATATATATATATATATATATATATATATATATATATATAAAAGATAATAAGAGTGAAAAAACTACAGAAGGCTTGTGTTACTTGGTTAAAGTATATATTTAAATTATGTCAGAAAAATATTAGAAAAATGTTAGAAAAATGTTATGAAATCTTTTTGGTATATATATATAAGTTAGTAATAATTTAATTCAATGGACCGTGAATATGTCGTACTAAAGAAATACAAAAAGACAGATATTTGTGAATATTATAGACTCTGTGATTAAAAGAAAAAATTTTAAAACTTTATTCAAATAAGTAGTTAAAAATATTTTTTATGGTAACGTTTTTTTTTTTTTTTCTTCCACTATAACATGGTTGATCTATAAAGAACTGTTACTACATTTTAACCTCAGGAAAACGTCTTTTCCTGCTGGTTAACGACACACAACCTATGTCCGATATAGCGTAAGGGAGTGAATTATTCCCCGCCAGCTTGGCAAGACCTGTAGAATATGGTTTCTGGGTCTTTACTCTTCGTCAGTACTGGATGGATAAACAAGTAATTGAATCTGGTTGAACTATATATATAATAATAATAATAAATGACAACAAAAGAATGAGACCTCAATATTAAGTAAATAGAGGAATTTATATGTATATATAGTTTAGGACAATCTTAGCTCCAGTATTCGAAACTCCGAGTCCTATTATGACAACTTACTGATTGTCCTAAGCTATATATATACATATATAATCATAGCTGTGCTTGTGCCTTTTAAAATAAAACACAGTCAATGACATTGACTTCGTTGTGCTCTTAGACCAGCAAGTCAGAAGAAACTTGCACCTAAACACTGCATTGTGCTGATACTGCTGACTTTCTTCCAGCATATCGATCTAATTGTGTAACTCAGTTAATATTGCTGACTGTGTTTTAGTTAAAGCTATGGTTTTAAATATGTCTAGAGTTTCCTCTCATTGGTATTTCCCATTGTTAATGACTAAAGAGCTAGAAACACTTTGTCTGGGAATATGACAGTGGCGCAACACCTAGCAGATATGATGTTTTTACACCTTTTCACATAAGAGAAAAATTTTTTTTCTCCACAGTAACTACAGTGAATTTGCCTTTAGAGATTAAAATACAAACATATTTTACCTAACCTAAGTTCACTTATGCCTATTCATTACTTAGCACTGACACTGCTGAATGTGTGTGTGTGTGTCTGCATGTGTGTATGTGTGTGTTTGTCCCACTGTTACTTGACAACCAGAGTTGGTGTGTTTACATTCTCATGACTGAGCAGTTCAGCAATAAAGACTGATAGAGCAAGTACCAGGCTAAAATAGAAAATAAGTACTGGAGTTGATTCTTCGAGGTGGTGCTCCAGCTTGGCCACAGTCTAATGACTGAAACAAGTAAAAGATAAAAGGTAGATCCATGAAAAGCCATGATTTGGGATGTCCCCCACTCACTACCCTCATGACCACAAGCATCATTGTAATTTACACATGTGCACACATACACACATTTTTTGTTTTAATAAGACACAAACTGAAATGTGTTTTTATTCAAACTTTTTCTATTTCACACAAACAAAAAAAAATGAATGAATCTAGAAACTATAGTAGAACCATATTTATGAATGTTTTTGGTGGATGGTGGTGAATATTTTCCAAATCTAATTTAAAAATAACTTTCATCATAGGAATTTCTATATCTAAATTGTTCTTCAATTGTTTAGATAAAGAAGTGAATATTGTTTTCAAAATCCACTTTCCCTGCCAATGAAGTAAAGGTTATCACATTCAAGTACTGCATACAAATGACAAAATAAGCTGTGGATGTCACTATGAAATTGAAATTTTCTCGAATTGGTGTCAAAGCATGATTAAAATACATACTTGGCTCAGTACATAAAATGAAATGGTTCCACAACAACAAGAATGCTTATGAATTCAAAACCATCATGGTTTTTGAAAGCTTTAAAACATTTTATTGCAAAAATTCAGTTGCAGTGATTTTAAGCAAGAGTGTCATTTTGGGGTCTGTTTGTCCGGAAAAAGAAAAAGAAAAAGCATCATATGTAGATGTCTAAAAGTGAAGAATCCTTCAACAACCACAATATTGTCGAGTGGATGCAAGATTATTTCATTTGTAAGAAATGAAATTACCCATAATATTTAGCTGATATAATTATAAACAAGGCCCCAACATGAACGCTGTTTAATAACTGAAACAGATAAAAACAAAGAGTTAACTGGAACAGTGCCCTCCAACAGTTTTCTCTTACAGTTTGTTATATTTGCTTGTGAGGAAACTGGTGTGATGTGCCCTTCTGCTTATACACACATATATATGCATGTGTGTGTGTATATATATATTATTCTTTTACTTGTTTCAGTCATCTGATTGTGGCCATGCTGGTGCAATGCCTTTTGTCGAACAAATCGACCCCAGAACTTATTCTTTTGTAAGCCTAGTACTTATTCTCTCAATTTCTTTTACTGAACCGCTAAGTTATGGAGACATAAACACACCAACACCGGTTGTCAAGTAATGGTGGGGGGACAAACAGATACACATACATAAACACACACACATGTCATCATCATCATCATCATCGTTTAACGTCCGCTTTCCATGCTAGCATGGGTTGGACGGTTTGACTGAGGACTGGCGAACCAGATGGCTGCACCAGGCTCCAATCTGATCTGGCAGAGTTTCTACAGCTGGATGCCCTTCCTAATGCCAACCACTCTGAGAGTGTAGTGGGTGCTTTTACGTGCCACCGGCACAAGGGCCAGTCTGGCGGTACTGGCAATAGCTACACTCAAATGGTGTTTTTACATGCCACCTGCACAGGAGTCAGTCCAGCAGCACTCGCAACAACCTCGCTCGAATGTTTTGTTCACAGGCCACTGGCACAAGTGCCAGGAAGGCGACACTGGTAACAATCACACTCAAACGGTGCTTTTTATGTGCTACTGGCAGCAAAAATTTAGATTCAGATGAGTAAGGTACTTAAGTTGCACTGGAATTTAGTACAGTATTATCCATACAGTTTCAAAATAAGGTGATAAAAATCAAAATAAGCAACAGCATATCCAGAGGTAATGCAGTACAATCATTTCAAGTGACTCCATTTAACTGAACAATGTAATCATTACATCAATTTAAATGCAGAGCAATCCTCAGTTGCATAAATACATAGAATTAAATTAAATTAAAACAGATTGACACATTAGTATAATTTTACCTAAAACCTCCAAGAAGGTAAGGAGATAGACAACGAACATGCTGTCTTCACTTCCACTTAGGAGCTACTAAGGTATCAGGAAGGAAGACTTGTTAAAGATGTAGCTTGTCACTGTTTTTTGGGGTCAGTTTTAATTTATAGTCTTGTTTATCAAATCTTTGTATATCAAAAATCTAAGGCCAAGGAACAAGGAGCAGTGTCTGTTCGACGGGCTGGGTCGAAGCAAACTGGTTTAATAGATTGTGTTTCTGAACGCATCAAATTATATTAGGAAGGCGGCGAGCTGGCAGGAACATTAACACACCGGTCAAACTGCTTAGTGGTATAACGGCTCTGTGAAGTCATTGCGTGAGTCTATGTTGAACTGTTTATTGAATTGTTGCCATTCTTGATTGAATTGTTGTTGATTCGTTAATTGTTTTGTTTCCCATTGTGGGAAAATGGAGAAGCCGGAGGCAGACCCAAGTTATGTGGCTGCAACGGGCAAAGGAGTAGATACGCGAGAGTTGGAGGTTCGCAAGATAAAGTGGAGCCTAGAAAGATGAAGGAGAGTGAGAAATTAATCACAAAGGAAGGAAACACTTTGAAGCTAACACCGCCTGAAGAGCTATCGGCCAACGTGACAAAAAGAACGGTTATATTTAAAACCATGAGAAAGATAGAAATTGCACCAATAGATGCCATAGAGGAACGTGTTAAGAATATAAAAAGATTCACAACATACATTACGAGAGGGAGAAGATACGCCACTGTGGAGGTGCGCTTCTCAATGGAGGAGGAAGCAATAAAGCACTCCACAGAGGCAATAAGGACAGACAAATGGGTGCTGTTGCCTTCGTACTGCGGCAAACATGTGGCCAAGGTGCAAGTGGGTAAGGTACCACCCGAATTGAAAGAAGAATGGCTGATGACAGCCATAACGTATAATATGAAAGACGGGAAAATTCTGAAGGCTACAAGGACCCAGAAGGTAGATTACTGGGGATATAGTATCGAATTAATGATTCAGGCAACAACGGAGGACTTGAATAGTGTGGTGGAGGAAATTGTGCTCCCAGAAGATGTGAAACTGAGAGTTACTGTGGAGGGGAGGCCGCCAGTGTGTTTCACATGTGGAGAAAGGGGCCACATGAAGGCATGGTGCACCCAAAGAAAGCAACAAACAGAACAGGTGGAGAGACAGGAGAGGGTGGACCAGGTAGTACAGGGCAAGGCAACAGAAAAAGAAACAGAGAAGGGAATCACCATGGTTAAAAGGAAAGGAGGGAGGAGCTGAGGAATGAGTTCTCCGCCAGAGAAGCAGAAAAAGAAGAGGGACGAGGTGAGAAAGGGAGCTGTGAAGGAGGGCAGTAGGAAGGAAAAAGAATGTAAAAAGAAAGTGGAGTTACCAGTGGAGAAAGTGTCGGAAACCCAACTGTATGAAGGTGAGATGAAGAGACTATTTATGGAGGAAGAAAAGAGAGAACTAAAAGTCCAAGAGAAAGGAAAGAAGATACGAGGAGGAGAAGGAGTATGGTATTATGTAATGTACCCAGAAAATGTGGAAACAGAGAAAATAATCAAGTTACATTCAATAGTAAGGGTAAAGGTGCCTTCATACATCTACGCGGAGGATATGAAGGCAATATTGATTGAAGAGGAAAACTATAGAAAATTGAAAGAGATGTGTGGAGATAACATTGACCCGCCAGGAGTGAAGGTGGAATTTAAAGAGTTGCCACCAGTGGTGGAGTTAAGAGATATCGAACCACTAATGAACTAAAGACAAAAAAGGTATGAAATTAAAGGGGGAAAAAAAAAGAACAATTGTAAATAGTACATATAACGGTTCAAATGGTACTGCATGGGAGTGGGGCCCATGCGTCCATTTTTATTTTTTCATTTTTATATAACTTTCATTTCATTTACATTCGTTTTATGTTTTTTGTCCCCACTGTGGTCTTGTCTGTCCTTGTGGTGTCCCCGTCTGTGTTTGGGGCTTTATGCCTAATAAAGAAATCGGTATTTCGTCTGTTGCTACGTACAGAGTTCAAATTCCACTGAGGTCGACTTTAATCCTTTCAAAGGTCGATAAATTAAGTACCAGTAAAACACTGAGGTCGATCTAATCGACTAGTCCCCCAAATTTCAAGGCCTCGTGCCTTCAGTAGAATGGATTAAATTATATTAGGAACTTTTAGTTCTTCACACCGGAGTCATTCAAGCGCGGGAAAATACCAGCAACACCGTTTATTTAGTATGTGAACAATTAGTTCGGTCAATTTAATTGTGTTATGTGTAGTAATTACTCCCACGTTATGTTTGTAGATAGGATAGGGTGATCTACATATTTCAGGGTCGATGTTCCATCCCCTTTCATGACTGAATATTTCGTTTCATCACAAACCATATCGTTTATTGCTTGTTCCCTAAAATGGGTTTTAATCATTAACAAATGAGAGGACAACTTTCTTAACACTGTTTTATTTCCCAGCTGACCGTCAAATCAAAAAAAAAAAAAAAAAGAATATGTTTATATTTGGATTTACCATAACAACATATTGTGTACTTTTCTACTATCCATGGTAAACAACTCTGATTTATCAATTCTTCTTCCCGACTCAGCAATCACACCATCAAATAAGCGGCTACGTCTAAACATATTCATATTTCTTTCCCTGAGATCTATTTTACGTCGTCTTAGCGTAGAAATTATAAAGTGTTTTCGTCTGTAACAGAAGTTCTCTACCATTTCTTTTATCTATGGACCACTTTGATTACTATTTTATTCTGGTAGACCCCCCATAATCATTTAATGTTTAAAAACTAGTTTTATAGAAACTTCTTTAGAAATTATTTTGTTTTACATACATTAACTTGTGTGCGTTGAACTATGTAAAATGTTAAAGAAAAAAAAAACCTAGCTGTTTCTTACAATACATCTAAAGCAAAATTTTTTCAGTGGCCTTTAAAATACTGAGGTGGACCCCAATTTAATATTCTATTACGGAGAGCCCTAAAAAATCTTATATAGACCCCCGGTTGATAATCACTGTGTCTGTGATAAGTAAACTATATCTTCATTGCATAATTTCTGCACATGTAGCAGATTCCCATGATGTCCAAGTCAAGAAAACTAACCACAAGAGAATATTCTTAGACATTTCTCAGATTTTGATTAAGTACCTGAAGATTGGATATGGAAGACGTTAATCACTTGGACACTTCTGTTTTTAACCCTTTAGATTCAGTAACATGGACATACAATGATATGAAACCGTTATGTAGTGAAACGTTTATTCAACAACGATCGTTGGAAAGAAACATTCCTGACTACCGCTGTGATATTTGTTGGAAAAGCTTCTCTTCAGGAGATGAAGTTTTGACACATCAAGAAATACACAATAGGGAAAAATTCTATCACTGTAAAGTATGTGGAAAATGTTTTGTTTCCGATGGCGATTTGACAAAACATACAAGAAGACATACCGGAGAAAAACCCTATCACTGTGAGTTATGTGAGAAAACATTCTTTGAGAATTCTAGTCTCGTACGTCACCGAAGAATACACACGGGAGAAAAACTGTTTCACTGTGAAACGTGTGGGAAATTTTTTGTCTGTAACAGTAATTTGACCGCACACAAAAGAACCCACACTGGAGAGAAACCCTACCATTGTGAAATATGTGGAAAATCTTTCCTTGAGAATTCCGGTCTCCTACGTCACCGAAGAATACACACTGGAGAAAAACTATTTCACTGTGAAGTCTGTGGGAAACCTTTTGTCTCTAACAGTAATTTAACAACACATAAAAGAACACATACTGGAGAAAAACCTTATGGGTGTGGAATTTGTGAGAAATCTTTCTCTGATAAATCTACTCTTGTAGTTCACCAACGAATACACTCTGGAGAAAAACTATTTCACTGTGAAGTTTGTGGCAAATCTTTTGCCACTAACAGTAATTTTATAGCACATAAAAGAATACATACAGGAGAAAGACCATATGAATGTACAATATGTGATAAATCCTTCTCTGATAATTCTAGTTTCATACATCACCGAAGAATCCACACTGGAGAGAAACCATATAATTGCGATATATGTGGGAAATCCTTTTCTGATAATTCTAATCTTGTAGTTCATCGAAGAATACATACTGGAGAAAAACGATTTCATTGTGGTCTGTGTGGGAAGTCTTTTGTCACTAATTGTGATTTAAACAAACATAAAAGAATCCACACTGGAGAAAAGCCTTTTCATTGTGACATATGTGGTAAATCATTCTCTGATAATTCTAGTCTCTCAGTTCACCGAAGAACGCATACTGGAGAAAAACGATTCCATTGTGAAATATGTAGCAAATCGTTTATCACTAATGGTCACTTAAAGTCGCACAAAAGAATCCACACTGGAGAGAAACCTTTTCACTGTGACATCTGCGGGAAATCATTTCGTCAGAACTCTTACCTCATAGTACACCAAAGAATACATACAGGAGAAAAACCATTCCACTGTGAAATATGTGGTAAATCTTTTGTGTCTAACAGTGATTTAACAAAACATATAAGAATCCACACTGGAGAGAAACCGTATCATTGTGAAACATGTGGAAAATCTTTTGTGTCGAACAGTGATTTAAGATCACATAAAAGGACACACACTGGAGAGAAACCTTATCACTGTGAAATGTGTGGAAAATCATTCTCTGATAAATCTACACTTGTAGTTCACCAAAGAATCCACACTGAAAATAAAACCCTACCATTATGAAATAATATGGGATATCATTTGTCTATAAAAGTAGCTTAACCCTAGAGCATTCACATTATTCTGTCAAAAGTGTGTATTGTATTGGCACACTGTCAGTTACAACGACAAGGGTTCCAGTTGATCTGATTAATGGAACAGCCTGCTCATGAAATTAACATGCAAGTGGCTGAGCGCTCCACAGACACACACATCCTTAACATAGTTCTCAGGAAGATTCGGCATGATACAGAATGTGACATGGTTGACCCTTTGAGATACAAGTACAATTCATTTTTGCTATCTGAGTGGACTGGAGCAATAGGGATTAAAGCATCTTGCTCAAGGACACAATGCACCACCAATAATCGAACTCACGACCGTACGGTCATCAGCCAAATGCCCATAATCACTAAGCCACGTGCCTTCACTATAATATTTATTTATCCACATTGTTTTCAATTAATCATACATTATCTTGTAGTTTTGAGATTTTGATGAGGTAACTAAAAATTTTAGAATGATATTGTAGGGTTGGTGTGAGAGGCCACATCTGGCCAGTTTGAATATAAAACAGATAGAATATTTGGGACACAGACAAATATACAAAGGAGAGAAATCTTTTAACTGAAACATAAAACCTTCTCTTATAAATCTAAACTTATGTAAAAAAAAAATAAATAAAGACCCCTTTGGTCACTATTGACTGTGGGATTGCACCTAGAAAGTTTCCCTCTGAGGCACAAGTCCAGGCAAGGTTTATGGAAGACCAGCAGTTGCCCATGCATACCAGCCTTTCCTCTCCGTATTACAAATTTTGTTCAAGAGAAAGGCAAACTCTGATACAGCTTGACACAGGTGACATCACAACTCATTTCTACAGCTGAGTGAACTGGAGTAACATGAAATAAAGTGTTCTGCTAAAGAACACAACACACAATTGTAATCTACTGACTGGAGGGGGACATACCACTGTGAAACATGTGGGATATCATTCTCTGAGCTCTGATCTTGTAATCCAGAAATACATCCTAGTGAAAGACCTGTTATTTGTCTTTCAAGTTCATTACAAAGACAAGATCTCATTGATTATGATTAGAAAAATGCAAAAATAAAAGGCTGTAGAAAATATGTGAAATTTGTGGAAAATTATTCTTTTATGTGTCATGTTATATATAAGTGAATACATGCAGACGAAAATACTGAGGTGATAAATTGAAAACTTAACTAGAAGTAGATAGATGAGCAAGTTTTAAGACTCAACACACTCAATGGAGAATGTTTAATGAGGGAATGCTGAAAAGTTCCTGGCTGTGAGTAAAAGAAAATACCAGAGGATCAGTTAATTTTATTCAACATATTCCTCTCTCAGATTCACACACTTATTGCAGTGGGCCTCTAGTTTCTCTAAACCCTGTAAAATAACTTGGAAGGTTAGGCTTTCATGATATCCTTAAAGACAGGAACTTTTCAGGACACCCTCATATAAATATATATCGTCATCACCATCATCGTTTAATGGCTATCTTCCACGCATGCATGGGTAGAATGATTGACAGGAGCTGGCCAGGTAGAAGAACTACCCTAGGCTACTGCATCTGTTTTGGCAGGGATTTTACAGCTGGATTCCCTTCCTAACACCAACCACTCCACAGAGTGAACTCAATGCTTTTTACATGGCACTTGCACAGGCGAGGTTAGTTTTGGCATGACTTTTACAGCTGGATGCCCTTCCAAATGCCAACCACGTTACAATGTGGACTGGATGCTTTTAACATGACACCGTCACTGGCAGGGTAACCAAGTAACTCACAAGATAAGGAATTATGAGGGGCAGGGCATTTGAGGTGGGACAAAGAAACAGAAGCAGGTGTCTTGCCACCACATATATGAGGGGTGCTGGAAAGTTCCTGGCCTTAGGTTTAAAAAAAATGCAGGAGGATCAATTGATTATGATTCTATCCAACATATGCCCTTCTCGGATTCACACACTGCAGCAGCCCATCAGTTTTTCTAAGCCCTGTAAAAGAACTCCAACCAGGCCATTCACAATACCCTTAAAGCCAGGAACTTTTCAGCATTCCCTCATATTACATTACAATATTGGGATCTTTTTTAAAACGGGGGCCACATTTTTCATTAACGAAACACTTTGAAACTTGGAACACTGGTAGAATGTGTCATATAAAACATCTTTTTCTCTTAGTCTTCTTAAAAAAAAAAGAAATCCCTAAGTTATTCCATGTTAAAGTTGTTGTATTTCTGTAATTTCAACCAATCACTGACGTCCATTCAGCCGATATACATTAAGTGCCGACTACATAAACAAACGATTCTGAAACAATTAACCCTAACCCTAACCCTAAGGTTAGGGTTAGGGTTAAAGCAAATTTAAAATGAAAAAAGCAAATAAAACGAAGGTATGGAGATTAAATACGCTTTACATCGCTTAATCAGCAAAGGAGTAAATGTAAACAACTGAATACTTGTCAGTGATTGGTTGAAATTATCGAAATAAGACAATTTTTTACATGAAATAAATTCGAATACAAAAATATTTTTCTGTTCTATAACACAAAATAGATAAGTATACAAAGTTTGAAAGTCTTTTGGTACCAAAAACACTACGTAAAACATTAATGAAAAATGTGGCCCCCGTTTTAAAAAAGATCCCAATATTGTAATTAATGTATAAACGTACTCAGTCATCATCTGCAGTCTGTATCTGTCTCATGGTCTGTGTAATCAAAGATAGTTTTATGGTGTGTCACTTGGATGGCATTGGTGAACTACAATACTGAATTAGAACAAATGCCTGAAGTTTTAACTATTGTGAACTTATTTCATTATTGTAAAGATGACAGGTTACTTGGAATTGAACTAAGGAACATAAATAGAACATCTCTCATCATTTAATAGCTGTTTTCCATGCTGGCATCAATTAGCTTGGCAGGAACTAGCAAGGCCAGGGACAACACCAGGTTCCATAGTCTGTTTTGGCATGGCTTTTACTGCTGGATGCCCTTCCTAATGCCAACCACTTTACAGAGTGTACTGGGTGCTTTTTATGTGGAACCAGCTCCAACACCAATGGCACTTTGGTTTTAGGATATCCTTTACATGGTACTTCGGTTTTAGAATAGAGCATTCTCACTAAAATCAGTGTTTAAATTAACAGTACAGAAATAAAGATATTTCTTCTGTATTCTTCAAACTTTGAAGTTTGCCAATATTCTAAAGCACAAGGTTGTAAGACTGATGCACAAAAGGCCAAATCAAACAGTAAAAATCAAAACTAGAAAGTCTGTCTGCTATAGTGTCAAAATACCAGCAAGATGACCATGTAGTAACAGTGATATAATTGTAGAAAACCATCAAACCAATCTCTCTGCAAGCATTCATCCAAGTGGAACCACTTCATTTCTCCTCAGCGGCCAATTATGATTTTTATTGGAATTCATTGCATAATTGGTATTTTTTATTATCTGCATGAAATTTAAAAGAATAATTACAAAAATTAAAGAGTTTATGTATATTAGATTGTATTATTTTTTATTGTTTACTTGTTTCAGTTGCTGGGCAATGGCCATGCTGGGGCACCATCTTGAAAGGTTTTGTCAAACAAATTGACACCAGTACTTTTTTTTTTTAGTCTGGTATTATCCTATCAGTCTCTTTTGCTGAACTACTAAATTACAGGGATGTAAGCCAACACTAGTCTTGTAAGTTAGTAACCCTGCTGGTGCCACATAAAAAGCATCCAGTCCACACTGAAGTGGCTGGCATTTAGAAGGGCATCCAGCTGTAAACCCATGCCAAAACTGACCTCGCCTCTGCTGGTGTCATGTAAAAAGCACTCAGTCCACTGTGGGGTGGTTGGTGTTAGAAGGGCATCCAGCCATAAAAACCATACCAAATCAGACAATAGCCTGGGGGTAGTCTTCTACATGGTCAGCTCCTGTCAAACTCTCCAACCCATACCAGCATCGAAGGCAGTCATTAAATGATGATGTTGATGGGGAAAATAATGTTTTTTTTTTTTTACTCCCTCTCCCCCATCTTCTCCTCTCTGGACCGATTTTGGTAGATTTTGGGCGGGATGGGGGCAATATGCACTTAGAAACTATAAGAAAAGCCTTTTCAGTAAAAAAAAAAGTATTTTCAGATGAAAAGGTGTGTGATTTAAGGGAGATATGTTTTCGTTTCAAGCATATTCCATGAATAAGTTTTTGCTATTGATGAGGAGGAATATTGAAAAACATCAATACTTGTTAGAGTGACAAAGAAACGAGGAAAGTGGTAATGGGATATGCTAAAAACAACAGCCAAATTTCCCTTTAATCACACACCTTTGCATCCGAAATTTTCTTTTTCCATCAAAGAGGCTTCTATTATAGCTTTTAAATGCGTAGTGCCCACAAAATCGATCAAAATTGGTCTGGAGATGGGGAGAGATTAATAGAAACCATTTAAAAAAAGTTGGTCCGGAACATTTCCAAGGGCACCGGGAAAACAAAAAAGAATCTGAATAATCCCCTGTCAAAACGGAGAAATTCCAACTTGTCGGTGCTACCCTATCTCCGACGTCCGCTGGCCGGTGTTTCATTTGTTCTTCGAATACATTTATTACCAGATTCTGAACATTCTTCTTAGAACCGTAACATATGCAAAGGTACCAATTTGTATTATATCTTCCAGCATTGTATTAAATCTATTAGATATAGCGTATATAAAACATTTACTAAATACCACTACATTTAACAGCGTTTTTTTCATATCATCATATTTTATTTATTTATTATTATTATCATTTGTGGGGAGGGGAATAATTCACATATGTTCCTGAAACAGCGTATATGCAAAGAAACTAAATACATTTCGCCGTTTGTGTTTCCAAGTTAGTTTTTTAAGTTGCTGGTTGACACAAAGGCTTATGAGATTGTCTCTTGGTATTTGAAAGACATTTGGTTAATTCAAGATATTTCCACACCGAACACTGGTATACACACACACACACACACATCTACATAAGGTAAGATATATTATTTAGTAAAAGTTGGTGAACATAAGTTACTAAAAAAATGTTTGTTTATGATGAGATCGATATTAAATCCTGCACTGATTGCGAGAAATTGATAATTAAACAGATCTAATCAATAAGGTAATAAATCAACGGCATATTTATTCATCACCATTCTCTTAACTACGATCTATAATTGTAAATCTACACTTCCTTTCAATGAGTATGTAATCCTGTCTACTATAGACATGTACAAGGAGAGGGGGCTTGTCGATTATGTCAACTCCAGTGCTTGGCTGGTACTTAGTTAAATCAATCCCGAAATGATGAAAGGCAGAGCCAGCCCCAGCGGAATTTGAATTGAGAAAGTAAAGTCGGATGAAATGTCGCTATGCATTTTGTCCAGTGAGTTAACGACTCTTCCAGCTCGCCGCTTTAACCCTTTATTAGCATTCAGAGTCTTTTGTCAAATGTTAATGCTTATTTATTCACATTTTTTTTTATCAATCATGCTTTATCTCGTTGCTTCACGATGTTGATATGATTGTTTGTTTCAAGAATGACATTGTAGCATATGTGTGAGAGGCTGGATCTGGTCAGTTTTAATGTAAAACAGGGATAATATTTTGGCCAGATATGGCCGGTTTAGATGCTAAAGTGTTCATGAACTTGTAATAGTAGGATGATAAACCCTTTCAAGTGTTCCACCCTGAAAATTTATTGGCGGGGATCTTGAATAGCACGCCCAGGGTGGCCCTTTAGTTTGTCATCCCCGATCTCCTACAAAGAATACATATTGCCTACAGCAGACCCAAAAATGATTCCGCCTGTGGGGGAACCCCTCCCACTTCTAGCTATGTTACTGGTAAGTTGTAGCATGCTGGTTAATTCATAGACCATGGAATAAATAATACAGTTAACATAACTTTTATTTACCTTTACAAGAAAAACAAGTTGTTTGACTCTGATAAATATCTGAATGTGAACATTTGAGAAGAAAGGAAAAATGCTTGCAGAAACATTCAGACTAAGGATTCAGTGCCTTTTGAATCCTGGATGTAGTCACTTCATGTGTGTGTTTGTATGTATGTGTGTGCACGCATCTGTGCGTGTGTGTGTTAAGGTGTCCTGAATACCATTTATTCTAATGGTCATTTTAATATCTGCGTATGTAATTTTATTTTAGTTATGTTTTCCTTAAATCTTTCTCTGTGTGACTTTTTGAACTAACTATAATACATTCGTGGTGGACATAGGCAAAGTCAAAGAGCTGTGTGGGACAAGGGAAACAGAATTTTGGGTGACGTCTGATCTGTGTTAATTAATTACCAAATAGACTAATAACATTTTAATACACATACATGTAGCAATACTAATATCCACCACCATCATCCTTTAACATTTGTTTTTCATGCTGGCATGGATTGGATGGCTTGATAGGAGCTGGTCAGCTGGAGAGTTTTCCAGGGTCCAATTATCTGTTTTGGCATGGTTTCCTATGGCTGCAGCCCTTCTTAATGCCAGCCACTTTACAGAGCATATTGGGTGCTTTCTTATGTATGTGCTCCAACATGAAGGCATTTATGTGGCACCAGCACAAGTGCATCTTATGGCACTGGCATGAGTGCATTTTACATGACACTGGCACCTGTGTGACAAAGACCTCTCAGCTTGGAGAGGGAGTGTGGATATGGCCATAAAGGTCATACTTATAATATGTGTGGATAGCTTCGATTTTACTTACCTTGATGTGTCTTCTCAAGCAGAGCAAATTGCCACAAGTCTGGGTCCTTTGTCATCTCATCAGTGAGGCTCAGCATCGAAAGATCCTTTCTCACCACTTCATCCCATGGGTCTACCCCTTCCACGGGTTCCTTCCATAAATAGAGATCATCACTTCTCTATGGAGCTGCCCTCATCACATGACCATACCAGCACACAATATTTATTAATGAATGACAGGAAAACAGGAATCATGTAATTGACTTCATTAGCTTTCAGGTGTTTCTGCTATATGAAGATAAATGTATGTTGGCTTTCGTAGGATTTTCGAGCGAGATCATTGCCAGTGCCCCTGGACTGGCTCCTGTGCGGGTGGCACATAAAATACACCATTTTGAGCATGGCCGTTGCCAGTACCGCCTGACTGGCCTTCGTGCGGATGACACATAAAAGCACCCACTACACTCTCGGAGTGGTTAGCGTTAGGAAGGGCATCCAGCTGTAGAAACTCTGCCAAATCAGATTGGAGGCTGGTGTAGCCATCCGGTTTCACCAGTCCTCAGTCAAATCGTCCAACCCATGCCAGCATGGAATGCGGACGTTAAACAATAATGATGATGATGATATATATATGTATATATATATATATATATATGTGTATATATATATATATATATATATATGTGTGTGTGTATTATTATTATTCCATTTAGGCAGAGTGACACTACTAACTGGGTGTTAGAATTCAGTGTGTATATGCTTCAGAATGAAGCCTCTGTCAAGTACAGAGCAGATAAATGGGAAACTAAAATGACAAACAAGTAAGAAATATGAATTCCATTAGCTTATAGCCATTTCTGCTATAAGATGCAATGCTCTCATAGTTGAATGCTTGTACATCACTCTATAGCTTCATCAGAGCTTTGAACTTAAAGTGCAATAATTTCTTATTCCTTTGTCATTCTAATTTCTTATTACTGCTATGTATATGTATACATGCATACATACATACATACATACATACATACATACATACATATATATATATTTATATTTTATTTCTTTCAGTTATTAGACTGTGGCCATGTTGGAGCATCACACTGGAGAATTTTAGTCAAACAAGTCACCCCCAATACTTATTTTTTTTAAAGCCTGGTACTTATTCTGTTGTGGAGGCACGTGGCTTAGTGGTTAGGGTCTCAGCATCATGATCGTAAAATTGTGGTTTCGATTCCTGGACTGGGCAACGCGTTGTGTTCTTGAGCAAAACACTTCATTTCACATTGCTCCAGTCCACTCAGCTGGCAAAAATGAGTAACGCTGCGATGGACTGGCGTCCCGTCCAGCTGGGGAACACATACGCCATTGAAACCGGGAAACCAGGCCCATGAGCCTGGCTAGGCTTTAAAAGGGCGCATTTATTTTTTTATTTTACTTATTCTGTTAGTCTCTTCTGCCAAGCTAGGAAGTTACAGGAATGTAAATACACCTACACCAGTTATCAAGCAGACACACACACACACATATATATACCATTATTGTCATCATCATCATTTAATGTCCATGCTGGCACAGGTTGTATGGTCTGACCAGAGCTGGCAAGATGGGGAACTGCACCAGTTTCCAATCGGATTTCACATGGTTTCTACGACTGGAAGCCCTTCTATGACTGGATGCTCTTCTATGGTTGGATGCCCTTTGGCTGGATCCCCTTTACAGAGTGTGCCGGGTGATTTTACATGGTGCCACACAGGTGCTTTTATGTGACACTGTGATAAGTGCTTTTTACATGACTCTGGCACAGAACTCTTGCAGGTCAGTCCTCACCACAAGGGAGACAGGGGCACAGGTCACAACACTTCTGTGTGAAGTATGGGGTTTCTTGAGTACATCTAGGTGCCAGGCATCTTGGTCCTTTGTTGTCTTGTCTGAAAGGTTCAGCAACCTGAGGTCGTTCTTCAGTACTTCGTCCCATGTCTTCCACTTCTACTTTGAAAGATCAGCACTTCTTTAAGGAGCTGTCAGCATCCATCTGCATCACATGACCACACCAGTGCAGTCTTCTCTCTTGCACACAGCAACTAATTCCTCTTATACCTAATTTCTCTCTCGAAGCACTAGCTCCCTGTCAAACACGTACACTTACATTACACATCCAGCAGAGCATGCTAGCCTCATTCTTCTTTAACTTTTGCATCTCCTCTGCATTTAGGGCTCACATATATATGCACTTATATATATCATCATCATCATCATCATCGTTATCATCATTTAATGATGATGGTGATATATATATATATATATATGTATGTATGTATGTATGTACACACACACATACATTAGATAAGTTCAATTATTCCAATACAGCATTTACATCTATAATAAAATGTAAAAATTTCAACTGTTGTATCTTTACATTGTAAATATCCTCCACATCTTACAATTCATGTTTCTCCCTTATTTTCAGAATATCAGAAACAGCAGAGAGTTGTTTACATCATATTCATCAACAATATTTATTATATTTGCAAGACTAAAGTATAATGCTACACAGAATCAATACAATCCTGTTTAAATAAATCTATGGTAGAATACCATTGATAACTATTTAATAAATACCATAGATAAATATTTTTTTAGAACTAAGATAAATATTGTTTGTCTTCTTCACTACTTGAAATGTTTACACATTGATCTTGCTTACTAATTTCTAATTTGAATTTTGCATTGTATAAGACGATTTCACATATGTTTGAAAGCTTGTAGTATCTTCAGATTGTAGTATCATCAATATTTATCTTCTTTCTAAGGTTAAATGGACTGCTCTAAAGCAGGACTTCACTGAAGAAGGTTATGCTTTCAAGTTGGTGGGATGTGAATGGTGTTGTTTTTAACAAATTTTTCCCCATTGGCAGTACCATCAGTTTGGATGTGTACTGTGATTAGCCTGACAAATTAAACACAGCAGTTCACCAGAATCATCCAGCACTTGCTAACCGTTTGGTATTGTCTTTCATCATGACAATACTAGACTACACATTTCTTTGCAGAAGTTACTGGGGTTTGGCTGGGACATTTTGCTGCAACCCCCCACCACCACCACCACCACCACATTCGCCCAACCTTGCACCTTCAGATTTCCACCTGTTTCAGTCTCTTCAAACATCATTGAAATTATTGGTCCATCATTACAGTATTTACTTTGTGATGCTATACACACACCTTTTCAAAATAGAAAAAAGAAATACTTTGGTTAAGTTTAATTATTGTACTAAAGTGTTTACATCTAAAATTTTAATAAAAAATGTAAGATTTTGACTGGTGTATCTCTACATTGTAAGTATTCCTTCTGCGAGCTGGCAGAATCATTAGCACACCAGGCAAAATGCTTAGCGGTATTTCATCTGCTGTTACGTTCTGAGTTCAAATTCTGCCGAGGTTGACTTTGCTTTCCATCCTTTCGAGGTCTATAAATTAAGTACCAGTTACGCACTGGGTCGATGTAATCGACTTAATCCCTTTGTCTGTCCTTGTTTGTCTCCTCTATGTCTAACCCCTTGTGGGCAATAAAGAAATAAGTATTCCTTATCTCTTACATTCTTGTTTCTCTATTATTTCAGAATATCAGAAACAACAAAGAATTATTTATATCAATATACATCATCAATAGATGTCTTCTTTTCAAGTCTAAATGGAAATTTTACACAGAACAGATACAATACTGTTTATATAAAGCTAAGATGGACTACAGATAAATATTTCTCTGGAACTGTTGTCATACCAACTCTTGTTTACTTCACTGCTTTGATTGTTTGCCCACTGATCTTGCATTACACTTTCACTTTTCCACTGTGTAAGATGATTTTACATAGTTCTTAAACTTGGAAGAATTTTCAAAGAAATTTACAGCATTCTCAGATCACACTTGATGAAAATATAGTAGTAATATTTATTAGGAATAAAGTATATTGTGGTAAGAAAAGGAAAATTATGGAAAAGGAATTAAGTGAGAACATGGCTAAATGTGAGACACAGACCAAAAGGATTGATTTTCCTGATGGTGAAAAGAATGAGAAAGGGAAAACCTCATACAATTGTGATATCTGTGGCACATCATTCTCTCGAAATAGCAGCTTAGCCAATCATAAATGTATTCATACAGGAGAGAAACCATATCAGTGTGATATCTGTGATAAATCATTCTCTCTGAAAGGTAACCTAATAACTCATCAACGTATCCATACAGGAGAGAGGCCATATCACTGTGATGTCTGTGGCAAATCATTCTCTCAAAGTGTTCACTTAACAAAACACATACGCATTCACACAGGGGAAAAGCCGTATTTCTGTGACGTCTGTGGTAAATCATTCTCCGAGAATGGTACCTTAACTAGACATAAACGTATTCATACAGTAAAGAAACCATATCAATGTGATATCTGCAAGAAATCATTCTCTGATGGAATCCGTTTCACTAAACACAAGCGCATTCATACAGGAGAGAAACAATATCACTGTGATATCTGTGGTAAATCATTCTCTCGTAGATATACTCTAATGAGCCATAATCATATTCATACAGGAGAGAAACCATATCACTGTGACATCTGTGGTAAATCTTTTTCCCTTGGACGTGTTTTAACTACTCACAAGCGCATTCATACAGGAGAGAAGCCATATCGTTGTGATATCTGTGATAAATCATTCTCTGAAGCTGGTCACTTAACAAGACACAAACGCATTCATACAGGACTGAAGCTATATCACTGTGATACCTGTGATAAATCGTTCTCCCAAAAAGATAACTTAATTACTCACCAACGTATTCATACAGGAGAGAAACCATATCACTGTGATATCTGTGGTAATTCATTCTCGCATAGATATTCCCTAACTATTCACAAACATCTTCATACAGGAGAGAAACCATATCATTGTGATGTCTGTGGTAATTCGTTTTCTTATGGGCATACTTTAGCTACTCACAAACACATCCACACTGGAGAGAAACCATATCACTGTGGTGTCTGTGGTAAATCATTCTCGGAAAGTAGTTACTTAACTAAACACAAGCGCATTCATACAGGAGAGAAACGATATCACTGTGACGTCTGTGGTAAATCCTTCTCTCAAAAACATAACTTAGTCACTCACAAACGAATTCATACTGGAGAAAAACCATATCACTGTGAAATCTGTGGTAAATCCTTTTCTGGACGCGTTTACTTAACTAAACATAAGCGCACACATACAGGAAGGAAACCTTATCACTGTGATGTCTGTGGTGAATCATTTTCTCAAAAACGTCAATTGAGTGAACATGCTTCTACTCATACAGAACAGTAACTTTATTGAAATATAGAGACATAGTATGTACAGTGTAACAAGCACTGCATGTATAACTCTACTTTTTCTTGATCTTATTATGACCCTACATTTTGCTGAATAAATTGTTTCTGTTTTATTGTTCATCGGTGTAATCAATAGTTTTATCACCAATGGATAATGTCTCATTGGAATAGTCTAGAAACTTTATGAATACCCATTACAAGTACCCTACATAATATTTGTATCTTTTATGCTCTCAAATATGCTAACTTCTTTCTTAGTGTTTTGAATATATTTAAACAGGAAAATTCTCAACTAAAAAGAATATGAAGGAAGGATTTAATTAAAAAGAATTGATGATGGTGCAACATTAAAATTACTGGTGATGTACCATGAAAAAAAGCACTGGTGTTGGGAGTCATGTAAAAAGCACCCAGTACATTCTGAAAAGTAGTTGGTGTTATGAAGGGCATCCAACTGTAGAAACCAAGCTAAAACAGACTGTGGAACCTGGTGACTTGACAGGTGCCTTGCCAGCTCCTGTCAAGCTGTCCACCCCTGCCAGCATGGAAAATGGACACGCAACAATGATGATGATCAATATTGATACATTGGAGTAGACACACGACTTCATCAGTCATGAATGACCATGGGTGCACCTAAGAGGTTCCCCTCCAGGGTACAAGTCTGGGCGGAAAGTCCCCTCACCGGCAAACACACAACCTAGGGTTGTTTTTATGGAACACTCGCAGTTGCCCATGCATACCAGCCTCCCCTCTCCACGCCACCAATGTTATCCAAGGGAAAGGCAAAGGAGCCAATACAGCTTCACACCAGTGACGTCACAGCTCATTTCTACAGCTGAGTGAACTGGAGCAATGTGAAATCAAGTGTCTTGCTCAAGAACACAACATGCTGCCCAGTCCGGGATTCGAGCTCACAACCTCACAATTGTAAGCTCAACACTTCAGCCACTGAGCCATGTGCCTTCACTACATTGGTGTATGGGTTTAAATATGTACTTTGTAGGTTTGCCTTTCCTTTCCTTTTTTCTTTTTTTTTGGGGGGGGAGGGTTCATTCATTAATTGTTTAATCATATTCTTCTCATTGTTCTTATTAGTAAATATAGTAACTTTATGAATATTGATATTTTCAAATATGCATCAACTTGTAGTAATATGCCAATAAAAAAGAAAGAAAAATTAATTTGATGAACAAAAATTAAATGCTGCATGTTGCTGCACTGTTTTTATTGCAGTTGTCAGAATTTATTTTGTGGGGGAAAAAAATCTTATGTAATAATAAATGGTATTCACAGAAGAAAGAAGTGCAGCAAAAAAAAATTCCTCCCCCATGAGCTATATAAAGATATTTTTACCACTGACTAATTTCACTAGTGGTATGAAATGGTATAAAACATGGTTCTCACAAATTTTTTGCCTATGAACCCCTTTGATTACTTTTATATTCTGGTGGACCCAGATAGCCATTCGATGTTTAAAAACTGGTTTAATAGATGCTTTTCAACATTCCTATGTTGTTTTACAGACATTAACTTGTGTGGGTTGAACTGTGTTAAACATTAGAGAAAGAAACCTTGCTGTTTCTTGCAACAAATACATCTAAAGCAGAATTGTTTCATGGCCCCTTAATGAACTCCTCTGGATCGCCAACTTACTATTTTACTTGTGTAGACCTCCCCAAAAGTCTTACATAAACCCTAGTCGAGAACCATTGTTAAATATACCAAAAACCTCTCATGTTTTATATGGCTGTTGATGTGGTGCTAGTGATGTTAGGTAGATGCATTAGCATATCTAGCAGGGGGTGGGGTCCACCCTGGGTGGCCCATTTGAGTCTGCTCTAGGCAATATGTGTTTTTTGTGGGGTCCGGAGGCAGCAAATGGAAGGGCCACCCCAGGTGGCACACACTCTGGCTACACTAGTGGGGAGATAGTAACAATGTCTTCATGTATCTAATGTTGGAGAGGTCTTTTTGCTACATGTATGGTAGTGTGTGATAACAAACTCCTTATATCATAGTTTATATAACCACAACCACAACTATACATTGGTGAGGTAATTTACCACTATCTTATTTTTTTACTAGCTTAAAAGCTGCACTTTGCATAGACTTTCAAGCTAGCTCCTGTGAAGAGCAAATTGGTCTTGCAGCCCCTAAAGGGAGCAATAATAATAAAGCATTTATTGGTACCCTACCAATGTAGTTGTTGTTGGCACTCTGTCAAGGGTTCCAGTTAATACAATCAACGGAACAGCCTGCTCATGAAATTAACGTGCAAGTGGCTGAGCACTCCACAGACACGTGTACCCTTAACGTAGTTCTCGGGGGATATTCAGCGTGACACAGTGTGACAAGGCTGACCCTTTGAATTACAGGCACAACAGAAACAGGAAGTAAGAGTGAGAGAAAGTTGTGGTGGAAGAGTACATCAGGGTTCGCCACCATCCCCTGCTGGAGTCTCGTGGAGCTTTAGGTGTTTTCGCTCAATAAACACTCACAACGCCCAGTCTAGGAATCGAAACCCCAATCCTATGACCGCGAGTCCGCTGCCCTAACCACTGGGTCATTGCGCCTCCACTACCAATGTAGTATTACTTTAAATTCAGTTTAAATGAAAATTTGGGGAGTTCTTTTAAAATTTGACTTTTCAACTGTTAGCATGTAACAAGTTCTCATCCAGACCTGATCCCAATGCTGGATGTTCAAGAACCAAATGAAAGGTAGGTTTTCAACCCCGAGATTCCCAAAAGGTATAATATGTCTATGTAGAGCAAATGTAGACTGAGATACAGGGGTCCTGGACAGATGGACAGACAGAATTTCACGTTTATTATAGATAAGAGCATTCTTTCAGAATACAGGATATTCATATATTTGTTTCAGTCATTTGACTGTGGCCATGCTGGAGCACTGCTTTGAAGGGTTTTAGTTGATCACATATACACCAGAACTTTTCAAGCCTAGTACTTATTCTATCACTCCATTTTGCTGAACTGCTATCTTACAGGGATGTAAACACCAACACCTGTTGTTGTTAAGCAGTGATGGGGGGATAAATACAGACACACACAGATATATATATACATACATATATACACACACACATATATGTATATATCAAATGACTAATAACATGATGGATAATTGTCAGCTCATTACAGCTGTTTCTTATGTAACTTTTAATAGAAGAATGAGAACATTACATCACTATAAAAGACTGTAATCATCAGATGAGAAGAAATTTTACTTCATATATATATATATATATATTATATATGTATATATATATATATATATATATATATATATATATTTTCTTTTATATATATATTTTTTTACTTGTATATATAAATACAACGGGCTTCTTCCTGTTTGCGTCTACCAAATCCACTCCTTGGGAAGATGTCTTCTGCTACTACCCTAGGTTGACCAATGCCTTGCTGGTTGGATTCAGTTGATGGAAACTAAAAGAAAGCCTGCGTGTGTACCAAGATGTGGATTGACCCTCACATTTCAGCACTGAAATGAGAGAGTCAGTCCTATTCCATATCTTTGTATTTTCTCTCCAAACCAAATTTTAAATTTTTGATTCAACTGAAGGTGTCGAAGTGATCACAGAGCAACGTGAAATAAAGTGCTTTGTTCAAGAAGACAATGCACTACCTGGTCTAAGAATTGAAACCTCAATCTGGCGATTGTGAGTGCAACTCCCTATCATCATCATCATCATCATCATCGTTTAACGTCTGCTTTCCATGCTAGCATGGGTTGGACGATTTGACTGAGGACTGGTGCAGCCGGATGGCTACACCAGGCTCCAATCTAATTTGGCAGAGTTTCTACAGCTGGATGCCCTTCCTAACGCCAACCACTCAGAGAGTGTAGTGGGTGCTTTTACGTGTCACCCGCACGAAAGTGTGTGTATGTGTGTGTGCCTGTATGTGTATATATATATATATATATATATATATATATAATTAATCAAAAGACATACTAAGTATGTCTACCTGCTTGAAATAACAGTCAAAACCAAGCAGGTAGACATACTTGGTATGTCCTTTGTTTAATTGTAACCCCTTGGCTATTTAATGCTATTTTTGGCCTTCTATCGCCTATGTCATTGATTCTGTTATTATCATTCTTAAAATAGTTACATTGGATAATAACAGAATTATTGACAGACACCTTCGCAAATTAATATACATATATATATGATGGGCTCCCCTGTCGAAGGCAACGGACAAGCGTTCAGCTTTTGCCATATGACCTGCACAAATAATTTGTTCATGGTGATCAAATGTTCATGCTGCACATTAGATCACTCTCTCCATCAAATCAATGTTGTCTGAGCAGGGGTACTGTGTACCACACATCAGATGTCGAAGTGATCACAGAGCAATATGAGATGAAGTGTTTTGCTCAGGAACACAACCAATGAACCTCTTGGTCTTGGAATTGAAACCACAATATTGTGATCTTGAGTGCAACATCCTAACCATCACTACCTGTGAGGTTGCCAGATCAGTTACTGAGAAGATTTTCTCTACTCTCACAGACGTCCAGCAATATCCCAGTTAACTGTTTTATATTCACTGAGAAGAAATAAGATATCCTATGGTTACCCCAGAAACCAACTCCATTGGGAGACCAGCAATTATATCTGGGAAGATTTATGTTCCTTCCATAATCTGATATCCCTGCAATGTATGGATTATTGTAATTATGTGATTGATAGGTATATTAAAAATAACAGGGATCATGGGGATATATTCTAAGGCCTATAGCACATGAAAGAAATATGTGGAATAGTTCTAAATATAAACAGACAAGTTACTATCATAAACAATAACCACCACTGCCATCACCACCTCAGCCAACACCAGCTACCACTACTAGTATCACTATTACCATCATCACTACCAAAGACTCCCTTCGGTCATGAATGACCATGGGATTGCGCCTAGAAAGTTGCCCTCCGAGGTACAAGTCCAAACAAGGTTGTTTATAGAAGACCAGCAGTCGCCCATGCATACCAGTCCCCACCCCTCTCTGCGTCACCGATGTTATCCCAGTACAGCTTGACACCAGCAATCTCATTTCTACAGCTGAGTGAACTGGGGTGAATATAAGCAAATGGAACAGTCCTAAAAAGGAGTGTTTTTTTGTTTTGTTTTTCTTAATTGTAATCTACATCATCAAAACACACCAGAAAATAAAGGCGAGTAAGGTGCGTGAAAATATCGCCCTCAACTCACCATTTTTATTTACCCATTAAGTTCCGATATAATCGTCATCTACACCATCTAAGAAGTATTTCTAGAAAATTTTATAGAAAAAAATTCCCGATCTTCTGAAAGATATAAAGAAACGAACGTCGAGGTGTGCGAATTATCCGAAGTTCCTCTCTCTCTACTTCCGAAAAATTATTTTCACAACAAATTCTGATATAACCATAATTTACATGATCTTAAAGCAATTTATTTTTCACAAAGATATGTGGAAACAAAGTAGATCGCAATTCTCTAGTTATCCATGGCACATTGTACAAGCTTGTCCAACTTTTAGCAACTCACATTTAATCCTTTTGTTTATTAAAGGAACAGTACACTATATGTGTGTGTTTATATATGTTTATACATGTGAAATATCTCTTTCCTACTTTCTGTTTCAGTGTGAAGCTTTGTGGTTTTCTTAGTTAGAGAGGGGAAGTGACACAATACATTTTACTTCCGTTTTCGTAGTTGCTTTACTGTTTTGTACAGGTAGAGATATTTCCTTATAAACACTGTTTTTTTTTTAGCAATAAAAGTGAAGATATTATTTAGTAAAATTAAGGTGAATATCGGTAAGTAAAAACCTTTTGATGTTACTGCTCAGAAATCGCTATTTATTCTATTTTTCAACACTGATTGTCTGAAATAATGATTATTCACATCTAATCAAGATTAAGACAAATCAACATATTTATTATTCTAGATAGTTTTTTTTAATTATCCTCCTGAAATTGTATATAAAATATCTGATGTAAAGCTACACTTTATCTGAAAATTTATTAAATATTACTTCTGTATTTGGTTATTAATTAATACAGACCAAGTGTCACGCAAAACATCACATAAAAGTCATCTGATATTCTGATGCCCAATACGAGTGAATTATAGTTAATTCACTTATACTTAATACATTATAGTTAATACAAAAGTCACATATAAACTTATATTTACGAAAAAAAATTAACAAAATAAAACTACGTATTAAAAATATTATGATCGGTTGAATAAGCTTGTAATCCTGTAGAATAGAGTCGGAAATTATCTAGCAAGACAAATCCCGTAATTTCTCTATACTTCTATGTTTTAAACATTTGCGTAACAAAATAATTTTTTATGTTTTTTTTCTTTTCACCATTCAGAGTTTTTCATTTTCTATAACTTTCCTTCAGCGTTTTTTCGAAATACTTTTTCTTGTAGACATTGGATAATTACGATTATAAAAAATAAAGTTTTCATTAATTTAACTGTTTGGAGTTGATGAAAACCGAATCGACAACTTTTATTAGTGGACAGTAGAATTACTATGGATGTTTTACTAACAGTATCAAAAGGTTCGAATTGACCATCTTTACTAAATCAACATTTTCATTTTTAACAGCTCTGGATTTTCTAAAATTTTTGTAAAAATGTTGTTCAATTTTGACTGACATGTCTCTGCATTATAAGTATTCTTTATATCTTACATTCTTGTTTCTCTATTATTTCAGAATATCAGAAACAACAAAGAATTATTTATATCAATATACATCATCAATAGATGTCTTCTTTTTAAGTCTAAATGGAAATTTTACACAGAACAGATACAATACTGTTTATATAAAGCTAAGATGGACTACAGATAAATATTTCTCTGGAACTGTTGTCATACCAACTCTTGTTTACTTCACTGCTTTGATTGTTTGCCCACTGATCTTGCATTACACTTTCACTTTTCCACTGTGTAAGATGATTTTACATAGTTCTTAAACTTGGAAGAATTTTCAAAGAAGTCTGCAGTATCTTCAGATATCATAATATTTGATGGAAATGTAGGTATAGTAATATTTATTAGGAATAAAATATAAAAACACAAAGAGTAACGGGTGTACATGATAGAAAGGAAAGAAGAATTATGGAAATTGAGTTTAGTGAGAACATTGTTAAATGTGAAACAGACTCTAAAATCATTGATTTTCCTGATAATATAAAGCCACATCACTGTGATTTATGTGGTAAATCATTCACTTGTACATACGCCCTGACTACTCACAAACGCATTCATACAGGGGAGAAACCGTATCACTGTGATATCTGTGGTAAGTCATTCCGTGAAGCTAGTTCTTTAACTAGACACAAACGCATTCATACAGAAGACAAAGCATATCACTGTAACATTTGTGGTAAATCATTCTCTCGTGCAAATTCCTTAGCTACTCACAAACACATTCATATGGAAGAGAAACCATATGATTGTGACATCTGTGGTAAATCATTCTCTCAGAACTGGAGCCTAACTAAACATAAGTCTATTCATACAGGAGAAAAGCCATATCACTGTGATATTTGTGGTAAATCATTCACCCAAAAATGGAGCCTGGCTACACATAAGTCTATACATACAGGAGAAAAACCATATCAATGTGATACCTGTGGTAAATCTTTCTCCCAAAAATGGAGCTTAACTACACACAAGTCTATACATACAGGAGAAAAACCATATCACTGTGATGTCTGTGGTAAATCTTTCTCCCAAAATGCACACATGACTACTCACAAACTCATTCACTCAGAAGAGAAACCATATCGTTGTGACATTTGCGATAAATCCTTTTCTCAAAGTATTCATTTAACCAAGCACATACGCATTCATACAGGAGAGAAACCCTATCACTGTGATATCTGTGACAAATCATTCTCTGGAAAATGTGACTTAAATAGGCACAAACGCACTCATACAGGAGAGAAACCATATCCTTGTGATATCTGTGGTAAATCATTCTCTCAGAATGGTCACCTAATTACTCACCACCGTGTTCATACAGGAGAAAAGCCATATCACTGTGATATCTGTGGTAAATCATTTTCTGATGGGAGTGCTTTCAGTCAACACAAGCTCATTCATACAGGAAAGAAACCATACCATTGCCATATCTGTGGTAAATCATATTCACGTGGCTATAGGTTAAGTACTCACAAATGCATTCGTACACAATAGAAATCATATCACTGTGCTGTCTGTGGTAAATCATTCTCTAGAAAATGTGACTTAACTAGTGACAAATGCACTCATACAGGAAAGAAACTGTGTCACTGTGATATCTGTGGTAAACTATTCTCTTGAAATTTCCACCTGATTACTCACCAACATATTCATGCAGAGAAAAGCCATATCACTGATATTTTTGGTAAATTGTTTTCTCAAAAATGTTGACATAAGCAAGCAGATATACATTCATACAGGAGAGAAATCATATCATCTATTCATACAGAATATGATATAGGGTCATAATACATACAGTACAAGTATGGCATGTACAACCCTGTATTTTTTCCTTTTTTTTTTTTTTTGACCCTATAATTTTTCAATAAATTCTTTCCTTTTATTCATTGGTATAACCATATTCATGATACTTCATTGGGTATTCTTTTACTTGTTCCAGTCATTTGATTGTGGCCATGCTGGAGCACTGCCTTAAAGGGTTTTAGTTTAGTCAAAGAAATCCACCCCAGGACTTATTTTTCGTAAGCCTGGTACTTATTCTATCAGGCTTTTTCAGTTTTCGTCTACCAAATCCACTCACAAAGCTTTGGTTAGCCTCGACTATAGTAAAAGACATTTACCCAAGGTGCCATGCAGTGGAACTGAACCTAGAACCATGTGGTTGGGAAGCAAGCTTCTTACCACAGCCATGCCTGTGCCTATAGTTTAGAAATTCTTTTTAAATGGCCATTAATATTACCCTATGGAACAAAGAGTCAATATTCATATTGGCATTGATACTTTGGGAGAGAGGGATTCAACATGTTTTCCTTTTTGCTTTACAACCACCTGGTTTGGGGTTCAGTCCTGCTGCGTGGCACCTTGTGCAAATGTTTTCTATAAGCTTATAAGTAAAAGGATTATGTCATACATGTTTGTGTGTTTGCACATATGTGTCCCTGTTCTGATATAACTTGAATATTGTAAACAAGTGTCACTGTCATACAAGTGATGTCATCCATTTCCAGCTTTTGATGAAAACATGTCTAGCCATGGGGAAATATTATTTTGCTTGGAAGCTATTGAATGTTAGTGATAGTGTTAACTCAACTAAAATCATTTAACCCATACAAGCCTGGGTGTTAACCCTTTTGTTACCATACTTCTGTTGAGATGCTCAGCGTTTTCCTTCAATTAATATTAGATATAACAAAGAGTTTAGTAAAATATCTTAATTATCATTCAGCTAGTGTTAGGAACATAAATTGTGACTAAGGTTTGGTGGAAGACTTTAATTCAGAACTTTTGAAAACAAGACATTTGTACTACAGAGCCAGAGGCGGTTTCAGCCAGGTTGGTATCAAAAGGGTTAAAGTAATGATGATATCTGTGTGTGTTTCCATTTGCACTTCACGAAAAATCGTTTGGTCATAAGCAGAGTTGATTTTGTCAGTTTCTTTTTGTAACAAAGCTGCTCAGTTTGTGTCTCTGGAACTTTGGAAATAAAAGATCCCTTACTTAAAAGAACTGATAATGGGTAACAACAGTAAGGGCATTGTCTGTGAAACATTGCCTCACTAATATGAAGGGAAAATAACTGATAAATGTTTTATAAATCCAAGCTAACACCACTCTACAATTATTGTGTGAGAAATAAATACATTATCCACAAAATATAACATTTCATTATAACATAGAAAGGATATTCATGTGATATCATATATTTGTTATTTACATACCTGACATAAATTCAGTTCTGTAATTTCTGTTGTAACCTAAGTTATGAATTTACTGTTTTCATTAATTTATATAATGATTGTACTATAATCCAGGCCTACTTTAATCAACAATACCAATTAATACAAGCTTACACACAGACATGGTGGAGGTGCAATGGCCCAGTGGTTAGGGCAGCAGATTTGCGGTCATAGGATCACGGTTTCGATTCCCAGACCGGGTGTTGTGAGTGTTTATTGAGCAAAAACACTTAAAGCTCCACGTGGCTCCGGCAGGGGATGGTGGCGAACCCTGCTGTACTCTTTCACCACAACATTATCTCGCTCTTCCTGTTTCTGTTGTGCCTGTAATTCAAAGGGTCAGCCTTGTCACACTGTGCCATGCTGAATATCCCCGAGAACTACGTTAAAGGTACACGTGTCTGTGGAGTGCTCAGCCACTTGGACGTTAATTTCACGAGCAGGCTGTTCCGTTGATCGGATCAACTGGAACCCTCGACGTCGTAAGCGACGGAGTGCCAGCAACACACAGACACGTGTGCATGCACACAAGTTTGTGTATAAAACAGGTAATGATTGGCAACAGGAGGAGAACTCAGACTTTAAAAATTCTTTTCCAAAGTCCCCATCCAACCCACATTTACACGAGAAAATCAACATTAAACAAATTATTGACTGGCATGTAAAAAGCACTATTCAAGTGTTGGGCCTCACGGAAGCAGTGATGTCAAGCCAAGTGAGATCATAGTCATGGCCGATGCCTGTGTCATGTTTTTGGTGTTGGCACTCCGTCGCTTGATCCGATCAACGGAACAGCCTGCTCGTGAAGTTAACATGCAAGTGGCTGAGCACTCCACAGACACGTGTACCTTTAACGTAGTTCTCGGGGATATTCAGCGTGACACAGTATGACAAGGCTGACCCTTTAAATTACAGGCACAACAGAAACAGGAAGTAAGAGTGAGAGAAAGCTGCGGTGGAAGAGTACAGCAGGGTTCGCCACCATCCCCTGGCGGATCTTCGTGGAGCTTTAGGTGTTTTCGCTCAATAAACACTCACAACGCCCGGTCGGGAAATTGAAACCGCGTCTCCGCTGCCCTAACCACTGGGCCATTGCGCCTCCACCTGTGTCATGTAATTGGCCCATTAAAAATACCCTTCAGTTGTTGGGCAATATGTTGTGCTTATGAAGACCTGCCAAACTAAATGAAATCATAGTCATGGCTAATGCCAGTGCCATTTGACCGGCACATAAAAAGCACCTCTTGAGTGTTGGGCCTCATGGAGGCAGTGACAGGTGACCAAGACCCTTGGCAGTATACTGTGCTTGTGTAAACCTGTCAAGCCAAGTGAGACTGTAGTTGTGGCCAATGCTGGTTCAGGTTAATATCACCCATGCTGGTGGCTCATAGAAAGCACCCACTACACTCTCAGAGTGGTTGGTGTTAGGAAGGGCATCCAGCTATAAAAACATTGCCTAATCAGATTGGAACCTGGTGCAGCTCCCCTGGCTTACCAGTTTTCAGCATAGGAAGTAGACATTAAATGATGATGATGATGCACAGGCAGTGACTGTGTCAGGAAATTTGCTTTCCCACCACATAACTTCAGATTAGGTCCTTATGTTTAGCACCTTGAACAAGTATCCGCTATTACTCCGTGTTGTCCAAAGCCTCGAGTATATTTGGTAGTCAGAAACTGAAGGCAACTTTGTTGTATAGATCATTGGTATATCTATATTTATGACATTTCACTTTGTGCTTTAGAAATATTTTAATGACTGAAGCCTTTGGCAATATGCCATGCTTGGAAAGAAGGCCCATCAAGCCAAGTGAAACCATAGTTGTGGCAGATACTGGGTCACACAACTGGCACCCATGCCAGTGGCATGTAAAAACACCCTTTATACTCTCAGAGTGGTTGGGATTAGGAAGGGCATCCAGCCATAGAAACCATGCCAAATCAGACGGGAGTCTGGTGCAGCCCCTCAGCTTACCAGTCCTGGTCAAACTGTCCAACCCATACCAGCATGGACAACAGACGTTAAATGATGATATCTATGTTTATCTTCTTGCTTTGACTTCCAGTGATAGTTGTAAGCAAGTGCAGCCATCATACAAGTAGTTATTGACTTCCAACCTTCTGGCGCATATACTACCACTACACACATTCCATTTCTACCAAGAACACCATCTCTAAAAATACACACATTTCCCATACGCTTCCAGAAAACTTGTCACTTTGAAACACTTCCAGAGATGGTGCTTTGGTACCAAGAGACATAACTCTTAACTTAAACCTTGCTCAGTTCATTCCATTGTCTTTTTCACACCAACCACAAATTGGATATATGTTCAGCCCCAACAATAGAGATCAGTTCTCATATTTCATTCCATAACTGCCATTTCTGAAGAGCTCAGGGTTACATAAATGGACTGCTGCCTAACACCTCTGTTGAACCCCTAGTGCAAAACTAATCGGTAAGGTTGACTGTAATGGATATATAATATTGTACACTTTGATTAATATACTGAGAGCCATTAGTGAGAGATTATCAATCTGAAAAAATTTTATAAGCTCTCTGTTTGTACACCAGGCTAACAATATTGTTTAGATTAGCAAAGAACTCTGCCTATTCTTGTGCTATGACCATTCTACATTGTAAATCCATGGTTGTGCTCCAGTTACACTAGTTTTTATAGAATGATATGCAAGACTAGGTACAAAATAATGGTCATTACCTATTTTTCTTTATTGTAGTAAATTTGACTTAGGGCTGTTTCTAGTAGTCATTATAGGTTCGTCATTGATAGATTTACTCAATCGGTTCATTGATTGGTTGAGAAAAATTGAATGACTCCAACAATTTATGTTACTTTTGTCAGAATCATTTCTGGTTATAATCAAGCAGAACCTTGAATGAATGGTATAGGCAAGAAGAGAGGCGATAAGAATCGGTAAGTGAAAGAGAGATAAAGAGGAAAGAAAGGAATAGGAGAAGGCATTCAATAGAAAAGGGGGCAGAGAATGATTGAAATTCAGAAAAGGATAATCATAAAAACATTAGTGTTTATAATTAGGTCATCACACAGGAAAATATTTGCATTGTTTTGGGGTCAGATACCAAATATTATATTGAAATTTGATAAAGGTTACTTACACAGTCAACTTAAATCTTTAGTGTTTGGTTATTTGTATTATCACACATCATAATATAATGTAGTTACTACTGATATTTCATTCATCTTTTTTAATACGATTCCCCCACTATGCATGATAGAGTAAATGACATATATCCACAGCAGAGTGAATGTTACTACATGAATAAAGGGATACCACATTCATACTGTATAGTCATCGATTCTACTGCAAAGATTTTCTCTTCTCTCACAGATATTCCAATTAACTGTCTTATTATCATTGAGAGGAAGTAGGATAGCCTATAGTTGCTGGAAATATTAGCCCCACATACCAACTCTCTTGTAGGACCAGCAATTGGCTCTGGGAAGATTTATGGTCCTTCTATAATCTAACGACTCCCTACAATGTATGGATTGTTGTTATGTGATTGCTTAGTACACTAGGAATAGCAGGGATCACATGGATTTATTCTAAGGTCACCTAATTACTCACAGACGTATTCATACTGGAGAAAAACCATATCATTGTGATAACTGTGGTAAATCATTCTCTCAAAATAAACATCTGATTACACACCAACTCATTCATACAGAAGAAAAACCATATCACTGTGATATTTGTGTTAAATCCTTTTCTCAAAGAGTTCACCTAACCAAGCACAAACGCATTCATACAGGAGAGAAAGCTTATCTCTGTGATATTTGTAGTAAATCCTTCTCAAGCCCTGATCACTTATCTAAACACATTCGTAATCATACAGGAGAAGAACCCTATCACTGTAATATCTGTGGTAAAGCATTCTCCCAAGGTAGTGATTTAAGTAGACACAAACGAATTCATACAGGAGAAAAGCCATATCATTGCGATATCTGATGGAAGCTCTTTCATTAAACACAAGCTCATTCATACAGGAAAGAAACCATATTGTCACATCTGTGATGGGTCATTTTCACATGGACATAATTTAACTGTTCACAAGCGCATTTGTACAGGAGAGAAACCTTTTCACTGCGATACTTGTGGTGAATCATTCTCTTACAGAAATGCCTTAGCTACTCACAAACACATTCACATGGGAAAGAATCCATATAATTGTAATATCTGTGGTAAATCATTCTCTCAAAAATTGAACCAAGCATAAATCTATACATACAGGAGTAAAACCAAATCATTCTCTGGAAATAGTGACTTAATTATACACAGGTGCACTCGCACAGGAGAGAAACCATATCAGTGTGATATCTGTGATAAATCATTCTCTCAAACACGGAACCTATCTAAACATAAGACTATTCATACAGGATCAGTGTGATATCAGTGGTAAATCATTCTCTGAAATATCAAGTCTAACTAAACGAGAGAAACCGTTTTGTTGTGATATCTGTGGTAAATCATTCTCTGGAAATGATACCTTGACTACTCCCAAATACACTCATACAGGAGAGAAACCCTAACGCTTTGAAGTCTCTCCAGAGTTTTTCTAATCTTTGTTTCTCAAATGCTGGGGCAATTTCCATCTGTTTCGTTAGATTCCTTTTCCTCCTCGGGATGTTTTCCATCCCTCGGTAGTGTCTGGGTTTCTGGAGAGATGATTTCCCTTTTGACTGTCTTATTCCATAGGCAGATTGTATAAAAGTCTCCAAATGTGGCTAGCATGTTTTCAGAGTGCTCTTCCATATGAGCACATTCAGTTTCTGGACTATCTTCTCGTTCAATGATTCCCATTTTTCTTTTGCACAGCCTCCTACAGTGTCTTGTCTTTAAGAGCCACTAAAAACTCCTCATCTGAATCAACAGCATGGATGTCTTTGACTCCTGGCATTGGTTTTCTGATAACTTATGTCCTGGAGTAATGCACTGCTGTTCATTCAACAGAGTCCTTGCACATCCCTATTTCGACCTGTGGATTGTCATGCCATGCACTGAGGAGAAACTTCTTCCACTGACACACAAGAATTTCACTTGTCCCGTGCTTATAATCTCATATGCATTCCTGGTCATAGTGATTATTTTACCAATGGATTCATTCTTCTCTCTCCCTTTTGGTGAATTCCAGGAGCATCTTTCATTGCTGGAGCTCATAGCCTTATAATAATAATGGCAAAGCGGGTAGCTAACCCTCAGAGCCTGTGTGTCTAGTCTTTCCTAATGTTATAATGTTACCCAGTCCTTCCTGGATGTCCTCTGGCCTGTTCCTGAAAGTCAATTGTCCAGCCATAAGTCAGTGGTAAGAAACTCTCAAAAGAGATGACCAAAGAAACCCTAATCAGGCAGATGTTATGGTCCTTAACATCTTACACTCTAAGGGAGTGGTCAGGCTAGATCCAGGTGATGACCCCTGGGTGCCCTTCTGCTGACACATTTTAACCCCTTGGATATAGAAGACTTGTGCATTTAAACCACCTGGAGATCTCATATAGTTGGAACTCTTCTCTGTTGATTCAGCTTTCAAACTTCAACTTAAAGAAGAAATAACATTGATTGTCATGGTAGTGGTGAAACGTCAGCACTATCACAATCGTTCAGAGTTATTTCCTTAGTGTTAAAAACACAAAATGGTGTGGAAGTCGTTTTTGTTCCTCCTAAACAAGATCCAGCTAGAACATTTCTCTACTGTCTCTGATATTGCCTTTAGAGGTTTTGGTTCTGTTCTTATAATCTAATGCTGAAATTGCATCTCTACAAAACCTTGGAGTTAACTCTTTCACCCAGCAGCAGTGGTGGCTCATGAATAAAATTAGTGGAGATGCTGCTTCAGAAACTTTTTAGCCGTTGTTTTAATATTGTGTAAAAGGAAACAAACAGATAAAAAGAAAATTTATACATAAACTTGAGTGGTTCACATTCTAGCCACTGCCATGTAGTGTTTAATTTGTTCACTGAACGCTGCTGCGAATTCCCCCATTTTTCAAAGATCCTTCCTATATCACAAAATAAGGGGGGAAAATCTGCCCTATTTTTAAAACCTGGCAGCAACATTGTAACTGGAAGCAGGATAATAATCAAATTCTGCACTTTATCACATTCAAGAATATAAACATATTTTTAAGCACAACACATGCAGAGTCAAAAAGAAACACTACCTTTCACCCGGCACACCTGGGTTGGCACTGCGTGATCCACAATGCTCTCTCTCCCTAGCGTGTGGCTTCCTATCTCGGACATGTGAGCATGCGCACAACAGCCAAACACCTCATCACTGGAACTGTGAAGCGCATAATTCTATACAAGGATTTTTGTATCTTTTTCATAAACTAGGGGATAGCTACTGACATTAAGCTTAAGGATTATACAATGTACAAGTATAAAGAAAGAATTAAAGTAAAAGACGGACTCATTATATTGAATATTATCGATAATATTAAGTGGAAATAGGAGGTGCTACAGTTCTGCAGTGCCTATACACGAGCTGCACTGCATAGCAGTATATGAGCAAAAATTAAACTTCTGAGAAGGCTTTCCCGCTTTCAACCACATGCCTCTTCTATGGGACATTGACTTTCTATATTCTCTCCTACCCTATCGCCAGTTCAGGCAGTCACAATGTAATTTTATATTCTTGTTATGGGTTTCACACTTCTCCTTACGAAGGACTTTTCTTATACCGCCGCTTCTTCCTCTGTTTTAATTCTCTCTAACAAAGTCAAAAAATTTCTTGAGGTCGAACCCATTTTCAAGGTAAATTTTTCAAAGGAATTGTTGATCGCATGCTCGTGCACAAATGAAAAAAAATGATTAACGAAGCGGAGTTACCATGACAACGAAGTTTTGACTTCTACTGTGAGAACACTGGTTTAAAATACGTAAATTTAAATGCTTCTAATTTCTTTATTAATGACAACTTTCCAAAATAATGATGATTGGTATTCGTCATTAGCAACAACATCGAAACTAAAATTTCCGAAAAATTTAATACAATTCTTTGTCTTTTGTTTTTTGTGGTTTTATTTGTTAGAGTAAGTCACGCAACATTTTACTTCCGTTTCCGTTAATAGTCTACGCAGGATGTTTGATATGATCGAGTCCTTGTTTATTATATCAGTAAACATTAAGACATATAACATTATTAGGTAATTTCCAATTTGACGATCGTAAAATTGAATTTGTTTTACTTTCAATTTCATTTCTATTAGCATGTCTTCTAGACGCCTTCCTGCTCCTCGTTACAGTGTGAATTTCAACGAAATATTTGCAGATAATCAATAAAAGGCGTACAATTACGACACTAGTTCGATCTTTCTCAGATTCAGCGACTTGTATTGCTTAATGCCCGTCGTGGATTGTTGACGAATTCTCACATATGCCCAGATCGAACCTCTATTCAAAGTAAGACAAACATTTTCTTCACTTTTTACTCGCTGATCGTAGAGTGTACCACTTATAATTTTATGAAATCTAACGAAAGAATGCCAATGTTTTATTGAAATAAACTTTTTCAATCACTATGATTTTACGAACGTCAAATAAGAAATTACCCATTATCATACTATTTCGTTAAAGTAGGTGAAAACCATTTGATGTTACTGCTCAGAGGTCGATATTAATTCTGTTGTCCAGCACTGATTGAAATCGGTAATGACAATATATTTATTATCCTAAACATTTCGCTAAATTACCATACCTACACTTTCTTTTAATGAATTTCTGATAATAGAATGGTAAACATTTCAAGGTGTTTCACCCTCAAAACTTATTGAATGCTATTTATCTATTTTATTATATTAATATAGACTAAGTGTCACTCCAAATCCCTGTTCTCTCATCACACACGGCTATTTGACATTCTATATGTCCACAACGAGTGAATTATAGTTAGTACAAGAGTTATATAAGAATACATTTAAGAAATAACTAAAATAAAACCAAATACACCAATACAATGATCGTTAGAATAAGCTGGCAATCCTGTCGAATTGAGTCAGAAATTATCTACCAAAGCTCGTAATTTCTTTTCATACTCATTTACACGTTTCAGTCATTTGACTGCGGCCTGCGGGAGCACCGCCTTTAGTCGAACAAATCGACCCCAGGACTTATTCTATCGATCTCTTTTACCGAACTGCTATGATACGGGGACGTAAACACACCGACATCAGTTGTCAAGCGATAGTGGGGGAACAAACACAGACACACACACACATATATATATATGTGTACGAGGGGCTTCTTTCAGTTTCCGTCTACCATATCCACTTAAGGTTTTGGTCGGCCCGAGGTGCCATGTAGTGAAACTGAACCCGGAACCTTGTGGTTGGTAAGCAAGCTACTTACCACACCGCCACTCCTGTAAGTTTTAAACATTTGGAATTAGATTATGCTTTACAGAACTACTTTTTGAATTTTTTTTATTTGTTTGCTCCCATTCCATCTCTATTCTGTAAGTTTTCATTTTCTATAACTTTTGTTCTTCATAGTTTTTCGAAATTCTTTTCAGAGGTACATTTCTTTTAATTTTTCATGTTACATTTAGGAAAAATAAATTTTTCACAAATTTAGACATACCTACACAAGTGTGATTGCCCCGCCCCCAACCTTGTTACATCATAACTGCCAGAAAAATGGATATTTTTCAATGAAATTTTCTTCAAATATACTTCAGATAGTGTAGATAACGGTCATATCAGAATTTCATGCAAAAAATAAAATTGATGGGCAATTGTGATGTACGCACATCACAATTTTTTTTAGAAACAGAAAGTTTCATTCTGTAGATAGATATATCTGATGTATGTCAATATGTATGTGTGCGAGCCTACTATTTTTTAATCTTAGATTCCAATATAACACTAATGTATACCATCTGAAAGTTATTTGTAGAAAATTTTGTTAACAAAAACAATATTCATTTTCCTGTTTAGATAAGGCCTAATTTAATTATTTGGAGTCCCGTTTCGATTTTTATTTTTTTGTTAAAAGTGTTGTTAGTGGCAGAATCCAACATTATATTAAATTAATGGATAACAATTGATATTGATAGTTGACTAGGAACATCAAAACATGTTTAATTAATAGTGTTAACCAAATCTGCAATTTACTTTCATCATCATTTAATGTCTGATTTCTGCTATGCTGGCATAGTTTGGACAGGGCTCTAGTCGTCTGTTTTGACATTGTTTCTATGGCTAGATCCCCTTCTTTATGCCAACCACTTTGGAGAGTGTATTGGGTGCTTCTATGTGGCACCAGCACCCATGAGCCCACAAGATTAGGAACGTTCAGCTGAAGAGGGAAGCAGGGGACATGCACATATACAAGGACAACCTCGATTTTACTTAGTTTGATGTGTCTTTTCAAGCACAGCAAAGTGTCAGGAGTCTCAATCCTCTGTCATCCCCTCTGTCATTGAAGCCTTTCTTTACTAATAGAGGTAGTAGCTCTCATTTAGCAGTTAAACTGGGGTTTTCAAAATAACAGATCCATATTTCAGTTTGGAAGTATTATGCTATACACAAAAGCTTGAATGTAGTGTTGTTGGTGGTGGTGGTGGTGGATGTAATGATGGTGTTAGTAGGTGTGGTGGTGATGGTAGTAAATGGCGAAGGTGCGTGCATCGTATTACTATTACTCATTTCCAATGTAGTCATATCTTCACTTTCAGATAACCATTGTATCCTCAAAGAAGTCACATAATTATACTATTTACACACTACACTGGGACGGACATGTCCTCTCTCCTGCTAGATCATCCTATCAGGGTTTTACTCTCATTTGATGCAGCAGCTGCAAGCTGGGAGAGACCGCATGGCAGGACATGACTGGGGAAGATCTCCAGAGGCTCAACATCACGTTGGAGAATGCAGAGGGGCTGGTATGGAACTGTCAGTGATGGAAAGCACTAGCGGACCTGGTCAGATTTTTACAACTGGATGCCCTTCCAAATGTCAACCACTCCAGTGTGGACTGGATGCTTTTAACGTGATATCAGCACTGGCAGGGTGACCAAGTAACTTGCAAGACAATTTAAGAATATTGTATTTTCTGTGTAAATTATATAAATGTTTGAAAAATTTTTGAGCAGGATTAAAATATTTAAAGAATTTGGAGAAATATGCTATTCCTGGGAGACCATTACCATGGTGGCAGTGTGGATCCAATTATTCCTTCTAATGAAGTGCTTATATCTAAGCAAAATCAGTAACTGTATGACACTATCTTTTCTATATATTGCGACCTGAAATAGACTACTGCCATGTCTGGCAGATGAGTGCCCATCACTGAGGATGGTCCAATAATATCAAATTCACTTGGTCTGGTGGGCTTGGAGTTAGGATGTTAGTGAGTTCTCTCCCTGCTTGCAATATATATCAAGTACGAGGTGCACTGAATAACCAGCTGGAGGAGGAGTCCTGGGGTTAAAATAACAGTATCATCTGTTCTTAAAGAACACCTGTGCTTAAGTGACAATAAACATTGTTTATATCTGTTACTTTTTCCTAAATAAAAATGTAGTAAAATTTCCACTCTTGTATCTGTACATTGTAAGTATTCTCAGGATCTTATATTTTTGTTTCTTTTATATTTCAGAATACCAGAAACAGCAAAGAATTATTCACAGTGAATACAGCATCTATATTTATCATATTTTCAAGACTAAACAAAAATATTACACAGAGCAGATTTATTTCCATTTATATAAATGAAAGGTGAACTACAGATGAATATTTTATATAGAACTGTTATTAATAGCTGCATTTGAGTTTTTCTCTGCTTTGAATGTTTATGCATTGATTTTTACCATCTAATTCCACTTTTCCATTGTATAAAACATATACAAGATCATTTCAGTTAGTAAACTTGGAAGAACTTTCAAAGGGGTTTGCAGCTTCTCCAGATATCGACAAATATAACACTTGGTGGAAATATAGTAGTAGTAGTATTTGCTAAGAATAAAGCAAGACAAATCAAGCGTATATGGGGATAATAAAAGAAAAATTATGGAAGTTGAGTTATGCGAGAAGAAAGTTAAATGTGTGACAAACTCTAAAATCATTGATGTTGTTGATGATCTAAAGCCATATCACTGTGGTATCTGTGGTAAATCATGTTCTGATGAAGGTTGTTTCATTAAACACAAGCGTATTCATACAAGAGAAAGACCATATCAGTGTAATATATGTGGTGAATCATTTTCAAATAGACTTCATTTAACTCCTCACCAATATATTCATACGGGAGAGAAACCATATCACTGTAATATCTGTGGTATGTCATTCTCTCGAAATGGTAACTTAACAACTCACAAACGCTTTCATACAGTAGCAAAACCATATCAGTGTGATATCTGTGGTAGATCGTTCACTCAGGCACAATCTGTAACTGCTCACAAACGCATTCATACAGGAGAGAAGCCATATCACTGTGATATCTGTAGAAAGCCATTCTCTCAAAGTAGTACCTTAAGTCAGCACAAACGTATTCATACAGGAGAAAAGCCATATTGCTGTGATATCTGTGGTAAGTCATTCTCTCAAAATTGTGATTTAATTAGACACAAACGTACTCATACTGGAGAAAAGCCATTTCATTGTGATATCTGTGGTATGTCATTTTCTGATGGTAGCCATTTAAGTAAACACAAGAAAATCCATACAGGCGAAAAACCATACCAATGTACCATCTGTGGTAAATCATTCTCTCGTGTAGATGCTCTAACAATTCACAAACGGGTTCATACAGGGGAGAACCCTTATCCTTGTGATGTTTGTAGTAAGTCTTTCTCTAACCGCAGTAACTTAAATAAACATGTGTACATTCATATTGGAGAGAAGACATATCTCTGTGATCACTGTGGGGAGTCATTCTCTCAAAGTTGTGATTTAAGGAGGCACAAATGTGCCCATACAGGAGACACCCATATGTAAATCATTCTACAAAAGGTGACTTAATTACTCACCAACAGTAATTAACCCTTTAGCATTCAGATTTCTTTGTCAAGTGCATTGCTTATTTATTCACATTGTTTTAAAGTAATCGTGCATTATTTTGTTGCTTCAACATTTCAATGGTGTGTTTGCATGTTTTTAGAATGACATTGTAGGGTAGGTGTGAGAGGTTGGGTCAATTTTAACATAAAACAGGCAGATTATTTGGCCTGGACATAACTGGATTAAATACTAAAGGGTTAAGTCATCTTTTACAGATATCAACAAATATCACACTTGATGGAAATATAGTTCTAGAAATATTTGCTAACAATACGATAAAACCAAATCCTCTGTATATGGTGGAAATAAAAGAAAAATTATGGAAATTGAGAAGAAGATAAATGTGAAACAAACTCTAAAATCATTGATTTTATTGATGATTTTTAAAGCCATATCATTGTGATATGTGTGGTAAATTACTCTCTTAGAATGGGTCATGTAGTTATCTACAAATGCATTCGTGCAGGGGAGGATCATAGCAGTGCAACATCTGTAGTAAATCATTCTCTCATGGATATGCTTTAACATATCACAAACACATTCATACAAGAGAGAAACTGTATTACTGTCACATTCTCTGAAAAAAGTCCCTTAACTGATTGTATTGTTATTCATCCAGATCAGTTACTATATCAAAATATAGAGGGCATAGTACATACGGTGCAACAAGCACTGTATGTATAATCCTGTTTCATTTATTTTTTTTTTACCCCATAATGTTCTTATATTTTGTTGAGTAAATTCTTTCCTGATATTTGTTGGTCTAACTAATAACTTTATAAAGGCATGTGGCTTAAGGCTAGAGTATTCAGCTCATGAGTTAGATTCCAGGTGGCAAGTTGTGTCCTTGAGCAAGACACTTCATTTCATGTTGCTCCAGTCCACTCAGCCGGCAAAAATGAGTTGTACTTGTGTAATGCTGAATCTCCTTGAGAACCACATTAACCCTTTTGAGACATACAGTATTTTTTATGTGTAGCCAAAAACTGAAATTTTTTTCTGTTGAGATTGAAATTGATGGGTGTATATAGAAAACAAAGGCTAAAGTGCCTATAACTACTTTATTAATATGTAAAACTATATATATATTATATAGTTTTAGATTAAATCTACTGAAGGATGATCTCTAGCTATTACATTTTAAAACCTCAAAGTCCTTTCAGTTTGTATCACCCGTGCCGATCATTTGGCCTGGGTGTCACAAGAGGGTTAAGGGTAAGCATGTTTGTGGAGTTCTCAGCCACTTGAATGTTAATTTCACAAGCAGGTTGTTCCATTGATTGGATCAACCAGACACATCATCATCATCGTAACCAACAGAATGCCTGCTTACTTAATGATTTTATCATTATTAGTGATCTCTCATTGGGGCAGTGTAGAAATTTTTTAAAACTCCCTTCAAGAGTACCTTAAATGCGAAAGAATACAACTGCATTCATACATGAGAGAAGCCATGTAACATCCATGGTAAAATGTTCACACATGGATGTGCCTTAACTTGTCACAGACACATTCATACAGAAGAGAAACCATATCACTGATATTTTTAGCAACTTTTTGTATCTTGTTTGCAAGATTCTTTATGTGAACTTGTGTGTTGAAGCAAATTATGTTGTGTCTGGGGAAAGTCATATTGTCTTAATGCTTTATTATCTAACACACTCACTGGTTCATTTTCCATTCATTATTTATATTTTTTCTTCCAAAATTTTCATTGCTTTTGCAACCTTGTCAATGGATGTTGACTCTCTCCAATATAAATAATTGTTGTTGCTGTTGGCACTCCGTCGCTTACGACGACGAGGGTTCCAGTTGATCCGATCAATGGAACAGCCTGCTCGTGAAATTAATGAGTAAGTGGCTGAGCACTCCATAGACACGTGTACCCTTAACGTAGTTCTTGGGGATATTCAGTGTGACAAGGCTGACCCTTTGAATTACAGGCACAACAGAAACAGGAAGTAAGAGTGAGAGAAAGTTGTGGTGAAAGAGTACAGCAGGGTTCGCCACTATCCCCTGCTGGAGCCTTGTGGAGCTTTAGGTGTTTTCGCTCAATAAACACTCACAACGCCCGGTCTGGGAATCGAAACCGCGATCCTATGACCACGAGTCCGCTGCCCTAACCACTGGGCCATTGCACCTCCACAATATAAATAATAAATGAGTGCATATTGAACTGCTGCATGCGTTAGATAATAAGACACTAAGACAGTATGACTCTCCCCAGACAAAATTTTGGTAAATTGCTTTCTCAAATGTGTTGACATAACAAGCAGGTTCATAACCATGCATTCATACAGGTAGGAAGCCATATCACTGTAACATCATCATCATCATCATCGTTTAACGTCCACTTTCCATGCTTGCATGGGTTGGACGATTTGACTGAGGACTGGTGGACCAGGAGGCGACATCAGGCTCCAATCTGATTTGGAGAGTTTCTACAGCTGGATGCCCTTCCTAATGCCAACCACTCTGAGAGTGTAGTGGGTGCTTTTACGTGCCACTGGCACGAGGGCCAGTCAGGCAGGTACTGGCAACGGCCACGCTCGAAATGGTGTATTTTACGTGCCACCTGCACAGGGCCAGTCCAGGGGCACTGGCAACGATCTCGCTTGGATGTCTTACTGGCAAAGGCCACGCTCGAAGTGGTGTATTATGTGTCACCTGTACAGGAGCCAGTCCATCGGCACTGTAACATTTGTGGTAAAACACTCTCTCATGGATATGCCTTTATCATGTCACAAACACATTCATACAGGAGAGAAACCATATCACTGACATGAGTAGTAAATTATTTCCTGGAAAAAGTGCCTTAACTGAACTATATTATGATATAGGGTCGTTATACTGTACAACATATATGTATGTATGTACTTACATACATTTCTGTGTATGAGAGAGAGAGAGAGGGAGACAGGGAGAAAGAAAGACTAGACTCGACATACCCTGTTAGGCTGTCTTTTGTTTTACTACTATGTGCAAAATCATCTTTTAAGATCTGTTATACCCTAAAGTCATTATATATCAAATCTTATTATACATCACAGTCCATTATGTTTCAAATCTTATATATCAATCTCGTTATGTCTTCAGTCTTACTATATATATATCAAAGACCATTATATATTAAGCCTCATTTTTTATTTGATGTCTGATTAGGTAACAAGGTTGCTTGTATCAAGTTTTATTTTTCCTGAGTTTTTTTAAGATATAAATTTGACCTGATTTCTAACAGTATTATGTATTGCTGTTGTTGTTGTTGTATGACCCTATATTTTTAAAACTTTTTTTGACCCTGTCAATTTTCAATATTTTGTTCAATAAATTCTTTCCTTTAATTCATTGGTATTTCTGCATTCCTGATCTTTCATTGGGTAGTCTAGAAATTTTTTTTAAATGTCCATTAAGTGCACCCTATAGAAGAAAGAATCAATATTTATGTTGATGTTGATACGCTGAGAGGGAGAGATTCAACACCTTTTTCTTTCTGTTCTTGCTTTACAACCACGTGGTTTGGGGTTCAGCCCTACTGTGTGGCACCATCTGCAAATGTCTTCTATAACCTTGGACAGACTAATGCTTTGTGAGAAAATTTGATAGCTGGAAACTGTGTGGAAGCCTGTTGTGTGTATATAGATATATGTATGTGTCTTTGTGCTTGTATTTGTCTCCTGCCAGCCCTACCATTTGCTGATTGGTGTTAGTTTGTTTATGTTTCTCTAACTTTGTGGTTTGGGGATAGGGACCAGTAGAATATGTACCAGACTTAATATGTATATATGTAATTTGGTTGATTTTCTTTGTAACCTTCACAGCTGTGCCTAAGCACGGCTGCACTGCAGTCACCAAAATGTAAACAATGGCTGTAGTCTAATGACTGTAGAATGGCTGTAGTCTAATGACTGTAGAATGGCTGTAGTCTAATGACTGAATCAAGTAAAAGATATATATATATATATATATATTTTATATAAATAAGGATAAGATCGGTATTTAAAATATTGATCTTATCAAGTGGTCAGCATGGGAATAAAAACCATCAAAGGTAATAATTATTTAAAATTATAATACAGGGTATCAAGAGATACCACCACGCTGAAAAAATAGCAGTCAAATCCTGACTCCAAAACCACAATAAATGTCCGCAAGGCACGATTAGCGAAGACGAAGACCAAATAAACCAGTAAAATAATAAGATAATTTCAAATCCTGGATTTCTGGCTTTGCATAAATGCTCTGCCTTCATCAGTGAAATATACTCAAGTACATAAATACAAATACATGTATATAAACAGTATACTTACATATACGGATGTATACATACATATATATGTACGTATGTACACGACTAGCTTAAATAGCCCGCCTAAACAACTTCTCGTGCGATCCCGGACAGGATATCAGCGCAGTAAATACACTGACAAAACTAATTTATATATATATATATATAAATTTGCCAATGTTCTGTGTTGTGAAGACCAAAATCTTGAAGTGTTTCGTGTTAAAAGATTGTGTGTGAGAGAGTATCGTGATGTTGTGGGAGAGAAATGTGTCCGCATGGATGATGGCTCACTTGCATTTAATGAGGCTGCAAAGAGAGATGCCACTATGAAAGATTGCTAAATGAAGAAAATGAATGGGAGAAAGAGAGTGTACAGAATGTCAACTCGAAAGAGGGACCAGCTATCCAAATTGACGGTACTTTGTTATCCAATGACTGATGTAGCAGCACCATAGTCAACTGTTACAAAGGTAAAGGTGATGCTGTAGATACAAATAATTATAGCGGTATCAAGTTGTTAGATCAGGTAATGAAAGTCACGGAGAGTGTCATAGCCCAACTAATTAGGGAAAGAGTCAGTTTACATGAGATGCAGTTTGGGTTCATGCCAGGTAAAAGCACCACTGATGCTATATTTCTGGTAAGGCAGCTGCAGGAGAAATACCTAGCCAAGGATAAACCTCTGTACCTGGCTTTCGTTGACATGGAGAAAGCCTTTGACAGGGTCCCTTGATCCCTTATCTGGTAGTCAATGCGGAAACTAGGGATAGATGAGTGGTTAGTGAGAGCTGTGCGAGCCATGTACAGGGACAATAAATTCGGTGGGGTATTAAACTGTAGTTATGCCTCTTTCCAATAAAAGTTAACGTGGCTGTGTGGTAAGTAGCTTGCTTACCAACCACATGGTTCCAGGTTCAGTTTATGTCCCCGTAACTTACCGGTTCGGCAAAACAGACCGATAGAATAAGTACTAGGCTTACAAAGAATAAGTCCTGAGGTCGATTTGATAGACTAAAGGCGGTGCTCCAGCATGACCGCAGTCAAATGACTGAAACAAGTAAAGGAGAGTTAACTTCCGTTGCATCTTCAAAGAATTAGCGGGTTAAAGAAGTTAAAGGTGCCCACCTCTGTCTATCTATCTATCTATCTGTGTATATATATATATATATATATTAGAGAGAGAGAAGGTTGTTAAGCCCGGTCAAGGAGACCATTGGTTTGGCACCTCTGACCAGCCATAACAATTAATCTTCTATACATATATTACTGCTGTAACGTTTTGAAATGTGCTTTATTTTCAGATATATGGACTTCTTTTACGGATATATATGTGTGTGTGTAAAAAACATAAATCCGAAAGAAGAAGCACACTCTAAGATATAGAGCAGTAGGTATTGAAAATGGAGAAGGCCGGTTTATGGGATTACCTTAGGTTTCCCGTCCATAAAGGGTTTAGCTTTATGGCGTGACGTCAGATCCCAAAACCTGTTGGCCTCTTAAAAACATTAATGATACTCTTAAGAGGCCTTGGGTCAACAGGTTTTGGGATCTGACGATACGCCATAATACTAAACCCTTTATGGACGGGAAACCTAAGGTAATCCCATAAACCGGCCTTCCTCATTTCTAAAATAAATATAAAGAGAGAGATAAAAACAGGCTTGATGCAAACATATTTACATGAAGCACAAAAATGATACAGACTACGAAATGAAATATGTAATTTCAAAACACAATATATATATATATATATATATATATATATATATATATATATATATATATAAGCGTATATATACACATATAAATTAAGTCCCATCCTCTCTTGTTTTATAGTGTGAGGCTTTGTGGTTTTATTTGTCAGAGAGCGAAAGTCACATGACATTTTACTTCCGCTTTGTTTACTTCCGTTTTGTTGATTGTTTGAATGAAAGATTTTCCTCGTTTCATTTGCGACCGTCTCAAAATGCTTTCTGCAATAAATAAATAAATGAGTGGAAATTGAACCGGTGAATGAAAGATATTGACGCTGTAAATATTAGTTTCTGTACCAATAAAAGGTGAGATATATCGTACATATTATTTAGTACAAGTTGGTAAACATCACTAAGTGAACATTTTTTTAATGCTGTTGATCAGAGATCGGTATTAACTCCATTGTCCGGCAGTGATTGCGTGGAATTTATAATTATCCAGATCTACTTATTTATTATTCTATACCAGTGTTTTTAAACCATTTGTTTTTACTTATGGACCTTTTGGATTCCTATTTTACTCGGATGGATCCCCTCCCCGTCATATTCGATGTTTACAAAATTCTTTTGTGTTTTTATAATTAAATATTATTAGGAATTGTGTTGAAAAGTTAAGATATTTAGTATATTGTAGAAGTATAACCATTTGCTCGTAAATTTGGACCACAGAATCTTATACGGACTCCGGTTGAGATTTCTATACAATCACCAAAATACTGTCTATGATTGTATAGGAATCTAATATAATAAAGCTGAATCTGTAGAATAGTAAAAAAAAAAAAGGCACTATCATGCTATTAGCTGTCAGAAGTGAAAGTGCTCACTGCTAGTGACGTATCTGTCTGTCTGCCTGCATGCCTGTTGCTGGCCTGTCGATTCTTTGGCTACTGACAGCTAATACCATGACTGGCCGGAGCGAGCTGTTGGCTTACTTACTTACTGATATCTATCTACTATCTATCAATCACTCGTCCACCTTATTAGAAAACACAAATTTAATATAAAAACATATTTCCTGAAATTGCAAATTATTTAAAATATAAAAATATAATTTTCAACAGAGAGAATTTATCAAAATAGAAAACAAATGAAGTTTGAAGTTTAAAAATAATAGGATCGACCACTCACGACTAGCTAGCGCGGACGCGCGAACTTTCGAGTAATAGATAGATAGAGAGAGACAGACAGACATATAGCTCGCTCCGGCCAGTCATGGTATTAGCTGTCAGTAGCCAAAGAATCGACAGGCCAGCAACAGGCATGCAGGCAGACAGACAGATACTTCACTAGCAGTGAGCACTTTCACTTCTGACAGCTAATAGCATGATAGTGCCAAAAAAAAAATTAATTGATGTTTCACTAATTTAATTATTTGAAGTTTCAATTTCGAATTTTTTTTTTTCACCAAGTTTGCGCAATCAAAACTATTATATATTAGCGGGCAGTAGAATTAATATAAATGTTTTACTAACAACATCAAACGATTTTGAATTAACGGTCTTCACCTAGTCAACAGTTTACATAACACATTTAACAGTCGACCCATGGACTTTTCGCAGTAACATTTCAGTTTCGAAATATTATCCTAATCATCGGTCACTCTAACGGGTTTATGGTCGAGCCTGTGCCGGTGGAGACCTCCAACGTTCTCGGACCCCCGGACTATATCCCTGCTCACCGCTATCGGGGTGGAATGGTTATCCACCAGTGCGAGTCAGAGTGGCTTTTCCAGCGCATCTCACCTCGCCATCCTCTGGGGCAACGCCTTTTCCATTTTGTTTGCTGGGACCATGAGATAGTGTGAATTACAGGGAATCGGGAGAACGAAGAACGTCGCAAATTAACTCTCTCTCTCTCTCTCTCTCTCTCTCTCTCTCTCTCTCTGTCCGTGTTATGTTATAGGTCAGTCGTTCCCAACCTGTGGTCCGCAACCGTAGTACTTGGGTGAGGTGGGAGTCTGTGAACATATTAAGCTGACAGACTTTTCTATATTCTGGGATCCATGGGAAAACTCATTTAAGTAAAAAGGGTCCTTGATAGTTAAAAGTTTGGGAACCACTGTTATAGGTAAAGGAAAGACTTTTTGCACCCCCACCATCATAAAATTTTTTCAAAATATATTACACATGGTGGAAAATTGATTTCCTTCCATGATTTATAATAATAATGAGAAAGTCATAAAAATTAAGAATTTCTATTAAAAACAACTTCATTTCTGTATTATCTATATTTATGTTTATAGAGTTAGGCAATTTAGGCCTTAAAGTTAGGCAAACTGGGAGATGATACAGAAATTAAGTTTTTTTTAAAATACGTGCTTTTTCTTGTTTGTGGTTGTGTGTGTGTGTGTGTGTGCGCGCTTGTGTGTGTGTGTGCTTGTTCCACAAACAGGAACAAGCACGCGCACACACAAACAAGAACAAGCACGTACTCTCACACACACACACACAATTTTAAGACATGGTAGTAAATCAATTTTCTACCATGTCTACTATTAAAAAAAAAAAATTTTATGGGGGCGGGGGACAAAAGGAAGTTGGGTCTTTTGGGTGCTCTAAGATAAATACAGGAGTACGTCCTTATAAATGAAACTTCCCCAATACTAAATAGGAAATATACATAGATATCATACCCCCATACCCACATTTTACACGGGTAAAGTAGAACAGTTGATGGGCTTTTATGCAGATAGATGTATGTATGTCTGTGAGTGTGTGTGTGTGTGTGCATGCACATGTATGTATATGTAAACCAACAGGTCTACATACAGACGGGTAGGTACATAGAGTATATGAACAGACAACCACATACGCAAATAGAGACTGAAACACATGACCACATATACACACACACTTGTCCACACATATGAAGATGTGCACCCATACATACAAACATGGTACATAGCAGCAAAACACATGCACACACAAGGAGACAGAGGTACATACATATACACACATACATAAAAAACACACAAACACAGGAATATGCAAATACATACATGCATACATGCAAACACACACACATACATACATATATTAATACACACACATACATTCATATATATATACATATGCATAGACACACATGCACACATACATGCATGCATACATACACACACATGCGCAAAAACAAACAAAATCAAAAATCAAAAAAGAACGCAGCATAAATAACGGACAGTCAAGACTATTGGTAAGGTTGCAAGACGCAACGAAAATTTTAGGAAAATAAAAGTAAGGAATAAGTGGAGATTTTACCGGTGAGTGTCTTAAATTATAAGACACAAAAAGAAAATGACTCTCCCCAGACACAACAGAATATGCTTCAACACACGAAATCACATAAAAAATCTTGCAAACCAAATCCAAAAACAATATATATATATATATATATATATATATATATATATATAGTAATAATATTAGGGAATAAAAACTTATTCCAACCTTACAGGCAAAAATCGGTATATTACACCAGGTTTTGTAATGTATAATATATATGTATATAACTAATTTAGAGACGAACCACCACTCTACAACTCAGTCAACCAAGAACCTGTCCAAAACCATGCTGTGTGGCATACACCATATTAATTTAAAATTCTAATAATTTTAATAATATATAATATATTATATAAAGAAATATTCATCATATAAATATTAATTTAAAAATCAAAACATTTATACTTTCACACTTTATATTATTGTATTAATTTTTACTGTCCTATTTATAATTTTGATTTTTAAATTAATATCTTTATGATGAATGTTTCTTTATATGATATATTATATGTTATTAAAATTATAAAAATTTTAGATTAAAATCTTAGATAAATATTGATATGGTATATGCCTCACAGCATGGATTTGGACGGGTTCTGAATTGACTGAGTTGTAGAGTGGTGGTTCGTCTCTAAATTAGTTATATATATATATATATATACATACCTTTTTAAAATGGAAAGAAATATTGCATAAGGTCAATTATTCCAGTAAAGATTTTTTTCTTTTTAAATGTAAAATTTTTATTTTTGCATTTCTATATTGTAAATATACTCATTCTTGTTTCTTTTATATTTCAGTATACCAGAAACAATATAGAATTGTTTATATGAATATTTATCATCATTTCAAGACTAAACAAAAATATTACATAGAACAGATATAATTCTACAGATAAATATTTATATGGAACTGTTATAAGTATTCAGCATTTGAGTTTTTCCTTGCTTTGAGTGTTTATAACCAATTTTTGCCATCTAATTCCACTTTTTCATTGTATAAATCATATACAAACTGATTTCACATACTTATTAAACTTGAAAGAATTTACAATGTTTGTGGCTTCAGATATCAACAAATATTACATTTGGTGGAAATATGGAAGTAGAAATATTTGCTAGGAATAAAATAAAACAAATCATTTGTATATGGTGATAATAAAAGAAAAATTATGGAAATTGAGTTAAGTGAAAAGAAGGTTAAATGTGAAACAGACTCTAAAAGCATTGATTTTATTAATAATGAAAAGAATGAGAAAGGTAAAACACCATATCACTGTGATATTTGTGGTAAATCATTCACTCACAGTACCAGCCTGACTAAACATAAATGTATTCATACAGGAGAAAAGGTGTATTGCTGTGATATCTGTGGTAAATCATTCTCTGAGGCAAGTCATTTAGCTAAACACAAGCACATTCATACAGGAGAAAAGCCTTACCATTGCAATACCTGTGGTAAATCATTCTCTCAAAATAGCAGCCTATATAAACATAAACGTATACATACAGGTGAGAAACCATATTGCTGTGATGTCTGTGGTAAATCATTCTCTCTGAAAGGTAACCTAATCACTCACCAACGCATTCATACAGGAGAAAAGCCATATCGCTGTGATGTCTGTGATAAATCATTTTCTCAGAGCGTTCACTTGACTACACACATACGCATTCACACAGGAGAAAAGCCATATTTCTGTGACGTCTGTAATAAATCATTCTCTGAGAATAGCTCCTTAACTAAGCATAAGCGTATTCATACAGTAAAGAAACCATATCAGTGTGATATCTGTGATAAATCATTCTCTGATGGAAGACGTTTCACTAAACACAAGCGCATTCATACAGGAGAGAAACCCTATCACTGTGATATCTGTGGTAAATCATTCTCTCAAAGTAGTGACTTAGGTAGACATAAACGCATTCATGCAGGAGAGAAACCATATCAGTGTAATATCTGTGGTAAATCCTTCTCTCATGGACATACTTTAACTATACACAAATACACTCATACAGGAGAGAAGCCATATCACTGTGACATCTGTGGTAAATCGTTTTCTCATGGACCTGTCTTAACTACTCACAAACGTATTCATACAGGAGAGAAACCATATCGCTGTGATATCTGTGATAAATTGTTCTCAGATGCTGCTCACTTGACTAGACACAAACGCATTCATACAGGACTGAAGCTATATCACTGTGATATTTGTGGTAAATCATTCTCTCAAAAATATAGCTTAATTACTCACCAACGTATTCACACAGGAGAGAAACCATATCACTGTGATATCTGTGGTAATTCATTCTCTCATAGATATTCCCTAACTATTCACAAACATCTTCATTCAGGAGACAAACCATATCGTTGTGATGCCTGTGGTAAATCGTTTTCTTATAAACATACTTTAACTACTCACAAACATATCCACACTGGAGAGAAACCATATCACTGTGGTGTCTGTGGTAAATCATTCTCGGAAAGTAGTTACTTAACTCAACACAAACGCATTCATACAGGAGAGAAACCATATCACTGTGATGCCTGTGGTAAATCCTTCTCTCAAAAACATAACTTAGTTACTCACAAACGTATTCATACTGGAGAAAAACCATATCACTGTGAAATCTGTGGTAAATCGTTTTCTGGACACGTTTACTTAACTAAACATAAGCGCACACATACAGGAAGGAAACCTTATCACTGTGATATCTGTGGTGAATCATTTTCTCAAAAACGTCAATTGAATGAACACGCTGCTACCCATACGGAACAATAACCTTATAAAGATCCTACATTTTGTTGAGTAAATTGTATCTTTTTATCATTGGTATAGCTAATGATTTTACTATTAGTAATTTCGTGTTATTAATGCCCAATAAGAAAATATGAATGTGCATATCACTGTTGACACATTGAAAAGCACAGGTTAAACATAGACTCTATAGACTTTTTTAACTTTTTGTTCATTAATTTTGTTGATCAAATTCTTTTCTTTATTCTCATTAGTAAATCTTGTAATTTTATGAATGAGAGATTTAGAAATGTGATATTTTAAAATATGCATGAAATTTGTTAGTGTACCAATAAAAAAAAAGAAAAAATTTTGATGAGAAAATTTTGTTACAGTTTTCTGTTTTGCATTGTTCACAGTTGTCAAAATTTATTTTATACAGAATAAAAGCAACACAAAAAAAAAATTTTTTTAAACCCACCAAATCCAAGAATGATATTCACAGAGAAAGAAGACACATGGTGCAGCAAAAAAAAAAACAACCCTCCCCCATGAGCTATATAAAGACATTTTTACCTAATTTCGCCAGTGGTTAGAGTGCCGTGCTCACAGTCATAAAGTAGTGAGTTCAATTCCTGGACCAGGCTATGTTCTTGAGCAAGACACTTTGTTTCACATTACTCCAGTTCACTCAGCTGTAGAAATGAGTTGTGGCATCACTGGTGCCAAGCTATATCAGCCTTTACCTTTCCTTTGGATAACATCTATTGCGTTGAGAGAGGAGGCTGGTATGTATGGGTGACTGCTGGTCTTCCATAAACAACCTTGTGCCCCAGAAGGGGAACTTTCTCAATGCAATCCCATAATTTCACCAGTGTCATACCAATTGGGTGTATAAAATATGTCAGGAAAGCCCATTATATTTTACAGTTATTGATGTGGCACTTGGTAGTTAGGCAGGTGATAACAGTGTCTTCAGGTATCTTATGTGAGGGTGGTCTTTAGCAGCATTCTGTGTGGCAGTGTGTGATTACAAACTCCCAACATATTTTAAACAACCACAACTATATATTAGTGAGGTGATTTACCACCATCATATTTTTAATAAGAACATTTGTTCAGAATCATCATCATCATCGTTTAACGTCCGCTTTCCATGCTAGCATGGGTTGGACGATTTGACTGAGGACTGGTGAAACCGGATGGCAACACCAGGCTCCAATCTAATTTGGCAGAGTTTCTACAGCTGGATGCCCTTCCTAACGCCAACCACTCAGAGAGTGTAGTGGGTGCTTTTTTGTGTCACCCGCACGAAAACGGCCACGCTCGAAATGGTGTCTTTTATGCGCCACCCGCACAAGCCAGTCCAAGGGCACTGGCAACGATCTCACTCAAAAATCCTACGGGAGCCAGTCAGGCGGTACTGGCAACGGCCACGCTCAAAATGGTGCATCTCATGTGCCACCCGCACAAGAGCCAGTTCAGGGGCACTGGCAACGATCTTACTTGGCTTGCCGGGTCTTCTCACGCACAGCACATTTCCAAAGGTCTCGGTCAGTAGTCATCGCCTCGGTGAGGCCCAATGTACGAAGGTCTTGCCTCACCACCTCAGCCCAGGTCTTCCTGGGCCTACCTCTTCCACGGGTTCCCTCAACTGTTAGGGTGTGGCACTTTTTCATGCAGCTATCCTCATCCATTCTCACCACATGTCCATACCAGCGCAATCGTCTCTCTTGCACACCACAACTGATGCTTCTAATGTTCAGCTTTTCTCTCAAGATACTTACACTCTGACGGGTATTCACATTGACATTACACATCCAACGGAGCATACTGGCTTCATTCCTTGCGAGCTTACGTATGTCCTCAGCAGTTACAGCCCATGTTTCACTGCCATGTAGCATGGCTGTTCGTACGCATGCGTCATATAGTCTGCCTCTTACTCTGAGTGAGAGTCCCTTTGTCGCCAGCAGGGGTAAGAGCTCTCTAAACTTTGCCCAGGCTATTCTTATTCTAGCAGCTACACTTTCAGCGCACCCACCCCCACTACTAACTTGGTCGCCCAGATAGCGGAAGCTATCGACTACCTCTAGTTTTTCACCCTGGAATGAGATAGAAGTTGTTTCCTGTTTGTTTACAGTCTTTATTGCACCTGAACATCTGCCACAAACAAAAACTAACTTGCTAGTTAACCTGCCTTTGATGTTGCTGCACCTCTTATGTGTCCATAGCTTGCACCGGGTACATCTTATAGAGTTACTACCTACTCCTTTTCTACATACTGAGCAGGGCCATCTACCTGAAGGGGTTTGTGTTTTATCTACCTTCCTACTTATTAGGATTTTGGTTTTAGCTAGGTTGACTCTAAGGCCCTTCAATTCTAGACCTTGCTTCCACACCTGAAACTTCTCTAGTTCTGATAGTGACTCCGCAATTAGAGCAAGGTCATCAGCATAGAGGAGCTCCCAGGGGCAACCTGTCTTGAACTCCTCTGTGATTGCCTGGAGGACTATGATAAATAAGAGGGGGCTGAGGACGGAACCTTGGTGGACCCCTACCTCTACCCGGAATTCATTGCTGTATTCATTTCCAACCCTCACCTTACTGGCAGCATCTCTGTACATGGCTCGCACAGCTCTCACTAACCATTCTTCTATCCCAAGTTTCCTCATTGACCACCAGATAAGGGATCGGGGGACCCTGTCAAAGGCTTTCTCCATGTCAACGAAAGCCAGGTACAGAGGTTTATCCTTAGCTAGGTATTTCTCCTGCAGCTATAGAATATATATATATATTCCTTAGTAGATGCCATGCAGTGGGACTGAACCCAGAACCATGTGATTGGGAAGCAAGCTTTTTACCACACAGCCATGCCTGTATTTATACACACACACACACACACATATATATATATATATATCTTAGTTACTACAAGCGCTAACACTGCTTACCTGGTATATACATGTGTGTATACATATATATATATATATGTACACAGTGCATAAGATATTTGAAGACAGATTTATGTTAATTAGAAAACAGATAATAACTTTATTAATCAAAAAATGCTATGAGGATAAAAATAAACCTTTTCTATAATGTTATCCAATAAAGCCACCTTCAGCTTCAACAATTGCTTCTATATGAGATCTAAATCTACATGCTCAAATCAAGTGGTCCTGGTTCATTTTGGACATTACTCTGACTATGGCAGCTTTCAAAGAATCTTTGGTATTAGGGACATGTTCATTGACCTCTCTCTCAACAACACTCCACATGTAATAGTCCAATGGATTGAGATCTGGGGAATTAGGAGCCAAATGTTAGGGATTATGTGATCATGTAAATTTTCAGCCATCCATTCCTGTGTTTCTAGAGCCATGTGCGATAGTGCAGAGTCTTACTGAAACACATATGACCTTCCATTGCATATACTGTTTATCCAGGGCTTAACAATTATTTGTAGGTGGCAGAGTTAACTCTAAGGCCTTGTCGAAAGAAGTTAGGCATCACATGCCCTTCATTGCTAACAACCCCTAAAATCATAACAGTTGCAGGAAATTTTGTATGCAACCATCTGTCATTTCTTCTGTTAACTTTTTGATCTTGGTCGAAGTTTTTCATGTTTGAGAAAAACCAAATGAAATCTACTGGATTTTTCATTTAAGGGCCTTTTAGATCTGATGTAGTGATTTTCTTTTGCTTTTTCTGACAAATTGACCTTTCCTCATCATATAAGACTTATATCTTTGTGGTCAATATTTCTGACTGTTCCTTCTGACACATGGAGATCTTTTGCAATTGACCTCATGAACTTTCTGGGATTGTAATCAATGGTCTGTTGAACTTGCTGGATAAATTCAGGTGTTCTGATGATTTCAGAGCACTTAGAATGCTTTGATACTGATGATATGTTTCCATTTTCAATCTCTTGCTCCTTACAAACTTTGTAGATGAAAGATTTGGCAACTTTTAAAAATCGAGATATTTCAAAATCGCTATGCTCAGCCTTTATAACCACAATAACAACATGCCACTTCATTTCTTGCGTAAGCTGAGGGTCTGCCATTATTATTTTCTGAAACAAAGATTATACAGAGTTAGCAAAAAATGCAACAATGAGCCAAAAACAGTATGTCCTCAAATACCTTATGCACACACACACACACACACACACAATTTAGTTATGAGAATTTTTAAGAAATCAAGACACATCAGCCTGTAGGATATCAGTAATGGCTAGGTATGATTACATGGAGCTCACAGTAAAATAAAACAACATTGGAGGCTACAAATGTTGGCAGGATACAGTAGATATGCATGTACCAAATCCAGTTTATAACTACAGATCCAACATCACCGGTGAGTCCTTCATATGGAATACACAGCAAAAAAGTAAGCATGAATAGCATTTAAAATTTACAACTGTTTCAGTTGCATTTTATTTAATGAAGTCATAAAAGTCTACATCATAATATACAATCCACCATCATTGGGTAAAATTTAAAAAAAGGATAACATTTTAAGCATAGACCTGGACATAGCCAGCATTGGGACAGTATCCCTATGGATTCCAGGGAATGCATGGGGGCTATGGCTTTGGACCTAGAAACGAGGAGGGAATAAAACTGCTGGAGTTCTGTGATGCAAATAATCTTATTATCTGTAACACTAACTTCAGAAAATCAGCCAGCCACCTAATCACATAGTCTGGTGGTCATATAAGCCAGATTGACTATCTCCTCACCAGTAACGAGATAGATGGATGCTTTAAAATACAAAGTCTCTCCCAGGTGAAGAGTGTACAACCCAACATAAGTTACTTGTTAGTGACTTCAGGATTAAAGCTAGAAAGACTCGGAGAAATAAACCTATCTGGAAAAGAAGACTATGGAAGCTCAAAGACCCAGCAGACACAAAAATTTTGAGATTTCCTAACGGAAGCTTCTGACAAAAAGGAGGAATAGTTGGGAATATATAGCTTAGAAGACAACTAGAAATTTCTGCAGGACAATCTACTGAGGGTTACTGACGAAATCTGTGGTTGGTGTAGAGTCCCTGCTAGACTAAGGGTGAGATGGTGGTGGAACAAAGAGGTAGTGCTATAAAAGCAAAATGACAGGCCTAGAAAGACAGTGGAAGCAGAGAGTTATATCAGGCAGCCAAACGGGCAGCTATGCGTCAGGTTTACATAGCAAAAGGAATAGCTGAAGGTAAGAGATTTGCAAATGTTCTACAGTGTGAGGATCAGAGGCATGAGGTGTTCAGGATTGCAAAGAAATGTATCAGAGAGAATAGAGATGTGGTGGGTGAGAAATGTGTGCGAATGGATAATGGTATGCTTGGACTTAGTGACTCGGAGAAGAAAGATGCATGGAAGTGTCACTATGAAGGTTACTAAATGTAGAAAACAAATGGGAAGAGAGTGTACAAAATATCAAACCAATTGAGGAACCAGCCATCAGATTTGATAGCAGCATAATAGATAAGGCAATTAAAGACATGAAGATAGGGAAAGCCCCTGGGCCATCAGGAATCACTGCTGAGATGATTAAAATTTCTGGTGGTGTAGGACACAACTTAGTCACCCGTATAGTTAATCAGGTTATTCAGGAAGGCACCATCCCCAATGACTGGTGTAGTAGTATTATAGTTAGCTGCTACAAGGGTAAAGGTGATACCTTAGATGGAAACAACTACAGAGATATTAAGTTGCTAGATCAAGTCATGAAAGTGTTTATTGTACCTGTGCAATAAACAGCTTAATGACAAAATTTGGGAGTGGGGATAGTTGATTACATTGACCCCAGTTTTCACCTGGTTCTTATTTTATTGGCCCTGAAAGAGTGGAAGGCAAAATTGACCTCAGCAGAATTTGAACTCAAAATGCAAAGATGGACAAATACCAGTAAGCATTTTATCCCATGTGCTAACAGCTCTGACAGCTTGCTGCCTTAAGCACCATCTTAATAATGACAAAATTACTTAACTAAATTCTTCATTATTTTCAAAATTAATTTAAACAGTCATTGTCTTTCAACAGAAATATGGTAACAATAGAATTAAAGTAATCTAAACTAAAGACTTCCTTCAAGATTTCATGTTAATTTCTTCCAAATACCAGCTTAATGATAAAATTTGTTTACTAAATTCATTATTTTCAAAATGAAATGAAACAAAGCAGTGTATATCAACAGAAATATGGTAACAAAAGAATTAAAGTAATCTAAATTAAAACCTTCCTTCAAAATTTCATGATAATTTTTGTTCCAAACACTAACTTAACAATGGTTTCAATTGCTGGCCTTGTGCCAGCAATTTATGGGGCCAATTACATCGACCTCAGTGTTCAAGTGATATTTATTTTATTGACCCTGGCAGCATTTGAACTCAGAACTTAAAAGCATTTTGTCCAGCATGCTAACGATTCTGCCAGCTCACCACCTTAATAATGGTTTCACATTTTGGCAGAAGGCCAGCAATTTTGAGGAGGGGTAAGTTGATTAGATTGACCCCAGTGATCAACTGGTACTTATTTTATTGACCCTGGAAGGATGAAAGGCAAAGTTGACCTCGGTGGAACATGAACTCAGAACATAGCAACGGACGAAATGCAGCTAAGCATTTTGCTTCGTATGCTAAAGATTCTACTAGCTCATTGCCTTTTAAGCATCAACTAAATAATGACAGTTATTTTATGAAATTGTTTATTATTTTCAGAAGCATTTGAAACACAGGAAATGTATTTCAACAGAAATATAACAAGAGTTAAGAGTATATCAACTTTATTTAAATTTTGGATTATTGTGAATATTCACAAAGTGTGATGAGCTCAAAACTCAAGCTTCTGGGCCACAAAGATTGAGAAAATGTGATATCTTTCACAGACATGTTCAATCCATTACCAGCATGGAGAATGAGAACTGAATTATCAGTAAGGAAGACTCTTAGATTATATCACCCACTTTATATTAAGTTGAAGGTTGTATAGACATATGCAAATTAACATTCAGTTTAACCATCAAGTCTTAAGGAATCAATGATATTAATGAAAGAAGTTATAAAATTACAAAATTCTTGCAAACTGAATCGTTGATAGTTACTCTTCTGTATAAATACATCCATGTGAATTTAAATTACTTCTTGAAGAGACAAATTTCCCACAAATTTCACAGTGATATGGTTTCTCTCCTGTATGAATACGTTTGTGTGTAGTTAGAGTATTTATTTGAGAGAACGACTTCCCACAGATATCACAGAGATATGGTTTCTCTCCTGTATGAATGCGTTTGTGTTTAATCAAGTTACATTTCACAGAGAATGATTTCCCGCAGATATCGCACTGATGTGGCTTCTCTCCTGTATGAATGCGTTTGTGTATCGTTAAGGATTTCTTATTAGAGAAAGATTTCCCACAGATATCACAATGATATGGTTCCTCGCCTGTATGAATTCGTTTGTGTTTAATTAAATCGCTACTTCCAGAAAATAAACTACCACAGAAATCACAGTAATATGGTTTTTTTCCTGTATGAATGTGCTTGTGCTTATTTAATTCACTATTTTGAGAGAATGATTTGCCACAAATATCACAGTGATATGGCTTCTCTCCTGTATGAATATATTTGTGTTTAATCAACTCACCATTTTGAGAGAATGATTTACCACAGATAGCACACTGATATGGTTTCTCTCCTGTATGAATGTGTTTGTGTGTAGTTAGGGCATTTCTGTGAGAGAATGATTTACTACAGATATCACACTGATATGGTTTCTCACCTGTATGAATGCGCTTGTGAGTACAAAGGTTACCTTTCTGAGAGAATGATTTACCACAAATATCACACTGGTATGGCTTTTCTCCAGTATGAATGCGTTTGTGGTGTATTAATTGAAAATTTTGAGAGAATGATTTACCACAGATATCACAATGATATGGTTTCCCATCTGCATGAATGTACTTGTGAGTAATTAAATTACTTCTATGAGAGAAAAGTTTGCCACAGATATTACAGTGGTATGGTTTCTCTCCTGTATGAATACGTTTGTGAGAAGTTAATTCATAACTTTGGGAGAATGATTTACCACAGATATCACAATTATATGGCTTCTCTCCAGTGTGAATACGTTTGTGAGTAATTAAACTACTTGCTACAGAGAATGATTTACCACAAATATCACAGTGATATGGTTTTTCTCCTGTATGAATACGTTTATGTTTAGTTAAGTCATTTTGAGAGAATGATTTACCACAGATATCACAATGATAAGGTTTCTCTCCTGTATGAATACGCTTGTGATTTGTTAAGGTACGTCCTTCAGAGAATGATTTACCACAGATATCACAACAATATGGTTTCTCTCCTGTATGAGTGCGTTTGTGTTTAGTCAAGTGCACTTTACAAGAGAATGATTTCCCACAAATATCACAGTGATATGGTTTCTCTCCTGTATGGGTGCGTTTATGTATAGTTAAACCACTACTTTCAGAGAATGATTTACCGCAGATATCACACTGATATGGTCTCTCTCCTGTATGACTGCGTATGTGTTTAGTTAAGTCACTACTTCCAGAGAATGATTTACCACATATATCACACTGGTATGGTTTCTCCCCTGTATGAATACGTTTGTGTCCAGTGAAGCTTTTTCTATGAGTAAATAATTTACCACAGATATCACAGTGATATGGTTTCTCTCCTGTATGAATGCGTCTATGATCAGTTAGATGAAAATTTCGTGAGAATGATTTACCACAGATATTACAATGATATGGTTTCTCTTTATGCTCAACCAAGCTACTTCCTTTACAGAATGATTCTTCACAGATAACACTATTGTACAATGACTTTTCTATCTCTTTTGACATCTTTTCAGATAAGAAGAGAAAAGTCAATTCCTTGAATTGTACAAGCAACTCATTTTTCTATAACATTTTTTTGTCACAAAATACACAGACTTTTTTTTTCTGTTTATATTTTATTTCTGACAAATATTCCTTTGGCTACATTTCCATCAACAGTGATCACTCTCAAGATGCAGCAAATTCTTCTTTTAAAATTCATCCAAGTTTATTTTGAATACTAAGTCATTTTGCAAACATTACCCATTTAGCCTTCACATTATTGTCAAAACTAATACTTATTTATTCACATTGTTTTGAATTAATCCTGCATTATCTTGTGGCAATGAGATTTTGATGAGGTAATTGTTAATCTTTAGAATGAGATTGTAGGGTTCGTATGAGAGGCCAGATCTGTCCAGTTTGTACACAAAACAGATAAAATATTTTGGCTGGATACAGCTGGTTTAAACGCTAAAGATTTAAGACAGTGAAGTATAGAAATGCTGCTATTAATCTCAGTTCAGAAGAAATATTTCACAGCAACTCAATATAGATTTATATAAACAGGTTTATATTTATTTTGTATAACATCTTCCTTTAGTCTTTAAAAGATGATCAATATTGTTGAAGTATCTGAAGCAAAAATTTCCTTTATGCCACTGACATTTGGTTTTCTGAAATAATAGAAAAACAGTACAAGATATAGAAAATACTTAAAAAATAGAAATTCAACTGTAGAAATATTGCTATATTTTTCTAATGGAAAGCTGTGGATATATACTCTTAAACAATTAATGTTTCTTACTTATTTCAGTAATTTGAGTCCAACCAAGGGACTATTTTTTTTTTACAGCCTAGTACTTATTCTATCGAACTTGTTTGCTAAGCCACTAAGTTATGGGGACGTAAACACACCAATACAAGTTGTCAAGTGGTGGCAGGAGACAAACACAGACACAAAGACACACACATCGATATATATATATATATATATATATATATATATATATATATGACAGGCTTCTTTCAGTTTCTGCCTACCAAATCCACTCACAAGGTTTTGGTTATTTGGTTGGCCCGAGGCTATAGTAGAAAACACTTGCCCAAAGTGTCACACAGTGGGACTGAACTGGGAATCATGTGGTTGGGAAGCAAGCTTCTTACCACAAAGCCATGCCTGGTAATTAAAATTAAATTGCATAACCTTGTGAGATGACTGCATTATTTAGACTTCAGCTACACTTTCAGATTATCTAACATCATAGTGGTTTCAAATTTTGGCACAAAGTCAGGAATTTCGGGGGAGGGTGTTAGTTGATTACCCCTATTTCCATTTTGCCCAATGAAATTGCCTATATGTGGTACTTAAACCAGAATTCCGCAAAAAAAACAAAACAACAACAACACTAAGACCCGAAAACTACCGGTGATCTTTGTTCAACACGTTACTTTCACTTTGTCAAACTCCTGTCAGAATGAGCTTGTTTTGGCGGCCGCAGGAAGATTATTATGTAATGCTGTAACCTACTTGTTTTTTAAATGGGATATTTTTGATGTTATTAAGAATTATTAACTGTTGAGTTTGTTACTTATTTGTATATTCAAACAAAACAAATATTAATTAAATGAGGTCGAATTGCTAGAAATCGCAACATAAAATCATATCTAACAACACAAAAATGAGTAACAACAGCACCATGTGAAAGGAAATACAATTAACTGCTGAAAAACGAAACAGAGAAAACATATTAGTTGACTAGAAATAGAATATACCTTGTGTACGATAAATATAAAAGGTAGAGGAATGAATTGGCGTGAAATAAGAAATGTTGGGAGGAAATAGGTTTAAAGATGGAGAGAGGAAGTACAGGATCGCAGCGAATGAGACCCAGAAGTACGGTATTGAATTACGTTAGGGACTTTTAATTCACAACACCGTTTACACTATATTTGTAATTAAATTTAATGACACGATGTGTGATAATTATCTATTATTAAGGTGAACGTTAATGTTTGTGGATAACATATGGTGACCTGCATGTTCTAAGGTCGGTGTTTCATCACCTTTGCAATTAAATATTTCATTATCTCACCAACTACGTTACATCGTTAATTGGTTGTTCCCTATTTTACAGGACAGGGCAAATGGATCTAAATTAGCAACAAATGAGAGAATAACTTTTCTCACATTTCACGATTCAGTTTATCTTCAAGCAGAAATGTATCAGTTGGATTACCATGGCTTCCTTTTCCAGAATCCGCGGGGGATCAATCCTAATTAGATCTACGTACGAAATCGACCTCTTTGAATTACAGAAAAGAATAAATAAATCTTCAAAATTGGTAAATCATGCACTCGAAATTTCTCTTTTATACATTACTACAGAGCAGAATTCAGGTTTAAGCACCCTATATTACCCCTACGTAACTTTTTTAACTTTTTGGAATTTTCAGAAAAATTTGCGAATTTGTGTTCTACACACGGAAATTCATGCGATTATGGAAAAAAGAAAAGAAAGGTGTGTTTTAAGGGCGAGTTAGCTGTTATTCTTAACACATCTCATGACCGCTTGATACCATCCTCGTGTCTTTGTCATTCTGACATGTATTGATGTTTTTTTAAATATTTTTCTCTCCATAAACACATTTAATGGAAAGATGATGCACCCAAGCATTGGTCTATTGCTTGGATTTAAACCAAAATTTGGATTTTAAACTCTGATTTTAAAAAAAAAATGGAGAAAGATTGGATATTTTAGGATTTATTGGAGGTGGAGGATTTAAGCCAAAAGTTCGGACTGCCCGTATTTTAAATTCTGATTTTAACAAAAAAATAATAAAAAAACTGGTAATAGAATCGATTTATGGTGGGAGTGGAGGGATTAAAATTTTTTTTTTTTTAAATAATTGTATGGATTCCCACGTGTAGAACATATTTTCAAACATTTTCTAAAAACTCCCCCCCCCCCCAAAAAAAGGGGTTGGGGGTTATATATAGGGTGCTTAAACCAGAATTCCACTGCTACTTGATCTACTTGAAAGATACATTCTCTGAAGGAAATTTGGAATTTAATAGATTATTGAACTACATCTGCTTGTTGTTGTTTAGTCCTGATCAGCCTTGATCTAATTGGGAAGAGCCATTTTAACGATGCTTCCTGCCCTAACTCTTCGAAACGCCAGTGTTAGAATGGTGGCAGCTGATGAAGGAAATGTTCTCTATGTGGCCTGTGTGTTTTCTGTACTCTGTTTATCATTTTGTCTACGTGTTGTTTGTAATGTCCTGTACCCAGAGATGCATCTATATATACAGGTAGATGTAAGTATGTACATACATGTACATATATATGCATATACTCATTTATTATTTGATCTAATTGACTTTGATTATCAAAGACATTTCAGTAATCATTTGGCTGCTATTTCTAGCACATGAAGTGATCACCAAGAGGTCTGTGATCAAAAGCATTCCACCCATAACCCTCCCAACTTTTTGTTTTTCAGAATCGTTAGTGTCGAGTAAAGGCCTTGCAGTATTTCTTCTGGCTCTTTACATTCTGAGTTCAAATCCTACCAAAGTCAACTTTGCCTTTCATCATTTCAGGGTCAACAAGCACTGGGGTCAATGTATTCGACTGTTCCCTTTCTCTTAAAACCACTGGCCTCGTGCCTAAACCAGAAACAATATTCATGGATTTTAACAAAGAAATTTATGCATGGGTTAGGGATGTAGCTGCTATTTTTAGCATGCTGGTTGACAGAAATACAGACACATACATCTGTCACTAGATCAACTAACCCTGGTTCAACTCTGACTCAGCTGATTAAAGTATTCTACCCATTAACACCCCATTGTTTTAGATTTTTCAGGCAGTGAGGTGATCATGTTTGGTATACAGAATGGTCACAACTACAATAATTTAAAAACAGATAGGCATAGGAGTGGCTGTGTGGTAAGTAGCTTGCTTACCAACCACATGGTTCTGGGTTCAGTCCCACTGCATGACACCTTGGGCAAGTGTCTTCTACTATAGCCTCGGTCCGACCAAAGCCTTGTGAGTGGATTTGGTAGACGGAAACTGAAAGAAGCCCGTCGTATATATGTATGTGTCTGTGTTTGTCCCCCCAACATCGCTTGACAACCGATGCTGGTGTGTTTATGTCCCCGTAACTTAGCGGTTTGGCAAAAGAGACCGATAGAATGAGTACTAGGCTTCTAAAGAATAAGTCCCGGGGTCGATTTGCTCGACTAAAGGCGGTGCTCCAGCATGGCCACAGTCAAAAGACTGAAACAAGTAAAAGAGAGTAAAGAGAGATAGGATGGTCATAATTTTTAAGACACATTTAGACCTGCAGCAGTATTAATAGGACATAAATATGACGAAAGACATTCCAGCAATGACTGTCCACTCTATTTTTAGGCATAGTCAATCTAAGAGTACATTCTTAGTCTTTCTATTCTTAAGATGATAAGAATGTAACACGAGAAATATTTAGCAGTTACTTTAGACAGGATGAGCAACCAAACAGAAGTTTTTAGTTGTCTGAAGGCAACTGATATTGGCTTGAGACAACAAAAGTCTTTTTCAAACCACTTTAGCTTTTATATGTGACTACAAAGTAGTTCATTTTACTCTTCTTTACTTGTTTCAGTCATTTGACTGCAGCCATGCTGGAGCACCGCCTTTAGTCGAGCAAATCGACCCCGGGACTTATTCTTTGTAAGCCTAGTACTTATTCTATTGGTCTCTTTTGCCGAACCGCTAAGTGACGGGGACATAAACACACCAGCATCGGTTGTCAAGCAATGCTAGGGAGACAAACACAGACACACAAACATACACACACACTTATATATATACATATATACGACGGGCTTTTTCAGTTTCCGTCTACCAAATCCACTCACAAGGCTTTGGTCGGCCCGAGGCTATAGTAGAAGACATTTGCCCAAGATGCCACGTGGTGGGACTGAACCCAGAACCATATGGTTGGTAAGCAAGGTACTTACCACGCAGCCACTCCTGCGCCTAACAACAATTAAAAGATGTTCAGTTTAACGCTTACAATGTCTACAATGACTTCAAATTGTAATTATTCAACTTACTAAAAATAGCATGGAGGCATGTGGCTTAGTGGTTTGGGTGTTGGATTCATGACTAAGATTGTGGTTTTGATTCCTGGACCAGGGAGACACATTGTGTTCTTGAGCAAAACACTTCATTTCATGTTGCTCCAGTCCACTCAGCTGGCAAAAATGTGTAACCCTACGTCCTGTCCAGGTGGGGAATATATATGCCGTGGAAACCAGGAAATCAGCCCTATGAGTTTATATGACTCAGGAAGGATTTTATTCATATCCTTTTTTTTTTCTGTTCTATATTTAAGAGATGTGGAATTATGTACATTATTTACATTTGACGGACATTTGTCCTCATCTTGTTTGTTGTTAACACAATATTTTGGCTGATATACCCTCCAGCCTTCATCAGGTGTCTTGGGGAAATTTCAAACCTGGGTTCTCATTCCTAAAATAGGAAAATAAGAGTGAATATTTATTTTATGAGCTGTGTATTAAGTCTATAAAATTGGGTGCATAAAGTATATAAAGTGCATCAAGTAATCATTGTATTACAATTTCTTTCAGTTATCAATGAGTAGCAGATGAGCGACTTTCTTTTGATACAACACAGGCTACGCTTTCAGGATTTTTGGATAAAGTTTTCAGACATAACCCAATAGGTTTACCATTAATTCTATGAAATATTCATGGGTCCTATTAGTATTAATGTTTGAAAAGTATGTCCTGTAGATGGCGTCCTCTTCTACATTTGCATTTTGTCAATCTGCCGTTGAGATTCCCCATCGCTTGGTGCAATATCTCTGTTGATATACCACAAATTTCGTCTTGAATTCTTTGTTTCAGTTCTTCCAGTGTCCTTGGTTGAGATATGTAGACCCAACTTTTAAAGTAACCCCGCAATTAAAAAAATCACAGACAAATCTGGTGATCTTGGGGGCCTGTGAATGTCACTGAATCTTGAGATGACACGGTTACTGAACAAATTTTACACAGCTGACATTGATTGTCTTGTAGAGTGTGATGTATCTTCATGAAGTTGTGGAAAATTATTCAGTGCAGGTGCAACAAAAGATTACAGCATCTCAACATATCGATCCAAAGTGACAGTCGTTGTGATTCCCTCTTCGTTTTTGAAAAAGTAAGGTCTGGTGACCCCATGTAATGAAACTGCTGTGTAAAGGGTGTTCATGAAGTTCTTTAGGGTTACTGTTTGCCCAATAAGAATAGTTCTATCTGTGAGATGAAAATAGGCCTCATCTGACATCCACAGTTTGTCCAGAAATTCATTGTTTTTGTTTATATTTTCCATAATTTTTTTCGTCAAAATGGAGAATTCAACAAATACTCTCTCAGGACAACCTTACTGCAGCTGTTTGCTTATGAGCTGAACAATGTGGGCTCTGTAAGACTGAAACGTGTAGAGCCTTGATATTCTATGGTGTATGAACACTTTTTGATCATCCTATTGGTTTCTTTTTCAGAACCGATCAAGTCTCTTCAAGGATTTTAATCTACGTTTTTATAACATGTTTTGAGGGAACTTGACCATGACACCCTAAATTAAGATGACGTTGGAACTCTGTGCACCCTCCAAACTATTGTCGTTTTTATAAAGCATTTTTATGACAAAAGCACATTATTGACTGTTCCACTGATCCATGATTACTAAGCTGCAAGGTTGTTTCTACATGAAGCTCACTGTACTGCAGTGCTGCCAAATGTACAGTACTACATGGTTGCCTCTATGCATTTCAGAAGTTGCCATTTTATTTGTTTAATATCTGTCAATCATTTCTTTTTGTCTTGGATTTGAAGTTTTCCTATTTTTGTTGGGTTTTTCAAAAGTTCCCATTTTTTTGGTTACCCTATACTTATAATTTCATTAAAAACTGTGGGGTGATAATCACTAATGTTTGCACATGTAATGTCTCTTATTAACGCATATCACCAGTCAAAATACTTGGCAGTGTTTCATCTGTCTTTATGTTCTGAGTTATGTTCCACCAAGGTCAACTTTGTCTTTCATCCTTGAGTACTGGGGTCAATGTAATCGACTTACTCCCTCCCCTGAAATTGAAGGCCTTGTGTCAAAATTTGAAACTATTATTAACAAATATCATAAACTGACTTATATTAGTCATGTTTTTGTTACCCTTGTTATTTTTCCCATTTGTCTTTTCTTTGTTCATTGATAAGTTTCTTTTTGTTTCATATGTTTATACTTTTTCTCTTTTATTTCCAGAAAACCAGATGATATTGTCGTTAAAGATTATCAGTCATTTATCAAGATTGAAAGAAAATGTTATGCAGAACTCATACAGAACCAGGTTTATATAAATCTATGGTAAAATCACTGTGAAATATTTCCTCTGACTGACAATGTTTAGCAAAGTTTCTCCGTTTCACAGTCTGGAACATGTGCAAGATGACATTGCATTCTCATTAAGCTTGGATTACTAAGGAGTTTGTCACATCTTCAGATATTGACTAAGATTACAGAATAAATATTTGTTAGGAATAAAAATTCTAAATCAAGAAAAAAAGAGAAGCATCTGTATATTTTGATGACAGAAAGAAAATGATGGCAAATGAATTGTGTGAAGACACTTTTAAGTGTAAATCAGACTCTAAAAGAAATGATTTTACTGAAGAAATATTACCTAAAATAGAAAAAATACCATATCACTGTGATAGCTGTAAAAAGTCATTTTTAAAAAAAGGTAACCTTATTGCTCACAAATGTACTGGAAAGAAACCATATGACTGCAATATCTGTGGTAAATCAATCTCTCGCAGAGGAAACTTAACTAAACACAAACAAATTCATGCAGGAAAAAAACCATTTCATTGTAATATCTGTGGTAAGTCATTCTCTGCGAATAGTCACTTAACTGCACACAAACGCGTTCATACAGGGGAGAAACCATATCACTGTGATATCTGTGATAAGTCATTCTCTGAAAGCGGTCCCTTAACTAGACATAAGTGTATTCATACAGGAGAAAAACCATATCAGTGCAATATCTGTGGCAAGTCGTTCTCTGTAAGTAGTCACTTAACTACTCACAAACACACTCATACAGGATCGAAACCCTATCACTGTGATATCTGTGGCAAATCTTTTTCTGTAAGTAGTCACTTAACTAGACACAAACGTATTCACACAGGAGAGAAACCATATAACTGTGATATCTGCGGTAAATCGTTTACTGAATCTGGTCAATTAATTAAACACATACGCACTCATACAGGAGAAAAGCCATACAACTGCGATATCTGTGGTGAATCATTTCCTCGAATTGATTGCTTAACTACTCATATACACATGCATACAGGAGGAAAGCCATTTCAGTGTGATGTCTGTGGTAAATCATTCTCTGTAAAAAGTAACTTAACTAAACACAAACACGTTCATACAGGAGAGAAACCATATTACTGTGATATCTGTGGCACATCATTCTCTGATGGAAGGACCTTAACTATACATAAACGTATCCATACAGGAGAGAAGCCATATGACTGTGATATCTGTGGTAAATCATTTTCCGTAAGTAGTAGCTTAGCTAGACACAAACGTATTCATACAGGAGAGAAGCTACATCACTGTGATATCTGCAGCAAGTCATTCTGTCAAAAAACACAATTAACTACACATTTATCTAAGCATACAAACAAATAACTGTATCATTGACATAAGTCATTTGATGAAAGAAAAATCGTATACAACAGTTGATGTTATCACACATGAAATAAGCTACTACTGTATCATACTTTCTGTGTGAACACCTCCTAACACTCTATTTTATGCATCCATGTTTATATCTACATTAGTGACATTTCTATTTTGCTATTTTTAATAAAAATTATTATTTCAGAATACTCATATATATTCCATCTAACATACTTCCTGAAGTATGAAAATTTAGACTGTAGATAATAGAAGAGGTGTTTTCTCATACATCAGTAATTACATTTTAGAAATTACATAAACCATAAAAGAAAATATTTCATCATATCTTAGCAGAATGTTGTGTAATATATATATATATATATATATATTCACCATGATAGATCGCTAGCCACTATACATTCTTTATTTTCTCTCCTTGTTTCTTTCTGTGTTCTTTTCTGTGGAAGAGCGTAGGCTTGAAACATTAAAGACTTTTTCACTTCCCGAGCGTTAAATTAATACATCCATTTGTTGTCTACACCACCTGCCTTTGTCTTTTGTGTTTTTGTGAATTCTCCCTATATATATATTGGTGCCTTGTTGTACCACTCATCTGAATTTATATATATATATATATTCTGGATCTTATATACATTTCTTCATGTATGTCATGTATATTCAAGTGTGAAGTTTATTGCATATATTTCATTATTGAAATAATTCTGTTGATTGTGAAATTTATCATCATCATCATCATCATCTACATTCCATGCTGGCCTGGGTTAAATGGTTTGACTGAAGCTGGTAAGCCAGAGAGCTGCACCAGGTTCCAGTCTGATTTGGCATGGTTTCTATGGCCAGATGCCCTTCTTAATGCCAACCACTCCAAGAGTGTAATGGGTGCTTTGTACATACCACTGGTATGGGGGTCAGTTACACCGGCATTGGCCACAACGATGATTTCACTTGATGGGTTTTCTCAAGCATGGCATACCACCGAAGTTCTTAATCATTATCATTGCCTCCATGAGGCTCAATGTTTGAAAGCTGCTTTTTATGTGGCAGTTACATGACACTGGTATTGGCCATGACTATAATTTCACTTGGCTTGATGGGTTTTCTCAAGCATGGCAAATCACTAGTCATTGCCTCCACGGGGCTCAATGCTTGAAGGGTGCTTTTTACATGCCACTGGTATGGGTGCCAGTTATGTGACACTGACATCAGCCATGACTACGATTTCACTTGGCTTGACAGGTCTTCTCAAGCACAGCATATCGCTGAAGGTCTCAGTCACTTATCATTGCCTCTGTGAGGCCCAACATTTGAAGATCATGCTTCATAATTTCTTTCCATTATGTCCCAAACAAGGTGAGAAGTCACTTAGTGTAAGGGATTCCTTTTTCATGGTCCCTTACCTCAAGTGGTTCTTTACCTTGTTTGGGACTTCCTTATAAAAAATAATTAAAATATGATTCTCTCATGATTTGATGGTTGTGCTAAATGTTAATTTGCAAATGTCAATGTAGTCTTAACCCTTTAGCACTTAAATTGGTTATATCCAGCCATATCTGCCCTTCCAAATGCCAACCACTTTACAGTGTGGACTGGATGATTTTTAAGTGGCACCAGCTTTGGCAGGGTCACCAAGTAACTTTGCAAGACAAGGAATTTTGAGAGGAGAGGAAGTGATCTTGTGTCAGATGATGAGAAGTTAGTATAACAAAGGGACAGAGACAGGTGTCTTGCAGTTACCCAACCAGAGAAAGAGAGAGAGTAAACGAGAAAGAAGGCAGGACAACTGCACAAATATCAATTTGGCTGCCAATAATGTTGTGAAATAGAAACCCATAACAAATGACCAATTTGTCCAGAAAGGTATGACATATCTTAAAAGAAAATCATAAACATAAATTTTTGTAGTTATAAAGGGTAAAGACTCTTTTGGTCATGAATGACTATAGGATTGCACCTAGAAAGTTACCCTCCGAGGCATAAGTCCAGGCAAAGTTTTGGGAAGACCAACAGTCTCTCATGCATACCAGCCTCCCCTCTCCACACCACTAATATTATCCAAGGGAAAGGCAAAGGCTGATACAGTTTGGCACTATTAACATTGCAACTCATTTCTACAGCTGAATGAACTGGAACAACATGAAATAAAGTGTCTTGCTCAAGAACACAACACACAGCCTGGTCCAGAAATCGAACTCCCTGCTTCATGTTAGTGAGCCCAGCACTCTAACCATTGAACCTAGTGCCTTCAGTGTTAATTCATTACTCATAGATATTTATTTCTACTGTACATATATTAACATATAGCCTTAATGCAGCAAAATTGGATTATTTTCAAAGTTGTAGTCACTATGTTTATAAACAATTTTATACAGACACTGTATTCAGTCACAAGTGTTAAGAAGTGAAACATGGTGTATTGATGCTAGTGGGTGGATGGATAGGGTTAATTTAGATTGTTATTTCACAAAATCAAAGGGCCAGCTGAAAAGTTCATAGGTTGGTCAAAATATTCTCATAGGATGTGATCAAATGAAATTCAGTTTCCAACATATTCCCACTTGCAGTTCACACACTTCTTACATCGGTGTCACAGTAATTGGATCCCATTAGCAAAGAAGTTTTTATCCTGTTGCTCAAAAAATGTCACTAACAGCAGATTTGACATCATCATCATCATCACTGCAATACTGATACCCAACCAAGTGTCTTTTCATGTTGGAGATCAGTTCAAAGCTAGAGTCACACACAGCAGCCATTGGAAGCAAAGAATTGTGTACTGGAGCATTACCCTGATGAAACAGCACTTCTTTCATTAGTTTTCCTGGGCATTTGGTCCTGATAGCCTTTTGTAACTGCCTCAGCAAGTTGATAGAGTAATCTCCATTGATGATGTGGGTCTTTTGAAGATAATCAATAAACAGAATGCTTTTTGTATTCCCAAAAACTGAGGTCATCACCTTCCCTGCAGATAAAACGACCTTTGGAGCAGGTGAAGAGGGGTGTTTTGACTGCATGGATTGTCTCTTTGTCTCTGGCTCAAAGTGATGAGTTAGGAAATGTTGAAAGAAACCAGCCAGATCTGCCTGAAACAATGCTAGATTTTTCTGTAATGTGAGAGGCTTGGTGTACTTTTGATCAGATGTCAAAAGAGACACCTGATCAAGACTGTACCAAACGTGGCACCCACCAAGCAGAAACTTTTGTCATGCCAAGTTCATTGTGCAGAATATTCTCAACTCTCTCATGGGGCATACTAATAGCATTGGCTATTTGATTTGTAGTCAATTGACTGTCATCCACCACCATGTGGTGAACACGATCAATGTTTTCTTCAGTGTTGAGAGTTGCAGAACGTCCAGACGTTGAGTTATTTTCAACACTTTCCCTTCCCCTCCAAAATTCAGCTGCCCCCCTTTTGCACTGTCGATAAAGCTGGAGCATTATCCCCTAATGTAGCAACCAAGTCAGCATGAATATTCTTAGGGGCTGTCTATTTTCAAGTGAAGTCGCTACTAGTTACTTTTGAAGTCTTCTTTGAACAGTCAGATGTAAGTATGTCTGGAAAGGAACAATGCAGTTATTAATAAGGTTTGAAATGAATGCATGCAAAATTTCACAGCTGTGGCATACTAAGCCTATGAACTTTTCAGTCTACTCCCGTAAAACATCTGACCATGGCTTGTGCTGACACGTACTAAAGTTTGTGTATGAGTATGTGTGCGTGAAGAAGATGAAAAATATAATTGTAACATCGCCTGCGAGATTCGAATGCTGCATCTGTTCTAAACAGTATTGTTATGTTAACCACTACACCAAAACGTTGTCTATCACTTTTGCCCCACCCCCTTAAATTAGCAAACTTAAACTAAGTATCTACTCTACCATACTAGTGGCCTTTAAATGGGGTCCTAATCTCCACCGGGGTGGGGAGGTCATAGACGCTGGTATGTTTGTATGGTTATGAAATCTCATTAGAGCTGTTGATTGAAGTTTCTGAACTCAGGAAACTTTTAGAAAATGCAGAATGAAATGAATCTGGTCTTCTAAAGGCAAGCTATGAAAGTGTCGAATAAGCAAAAAAGAACCTTCCCGACAAAAAGAAAAAGGAACAGGGGAGATAAATCCAATGTAAAGCCCCTATTATTCGTTACTCCGATTCACTTCTGTACCACTTCCTCTTACTATTATATTACTTGCTTCCCCTCCAGTCCACTCTAGAAGCATTACTGTCAGTAATTACTCAGGCTAGGCAGTTGGTGTTCTTTATGTTGTAAAATATCATCAAAAGATTTGTCAGTATATAAAAGTATAAAAAGGAGCGCCAGATAGTTAAAAAGTCTACTTCTTAATTATGTAAGAACGACCGTGCGAACCAAAGGAGAAATGGTGACGAATGGAAAACAGGCTCCTTTTTTAACGCGTCACACAGTCGACACAAAATATAATGATATATGTTATAATACTATAACATAGAGAATTCGCATGTGGAATGCAAAGGTATTCCAGTAAGGAAAACGATATTGACTCAACCAATAAAGATGTATAACAGTAAGATTTATTGGAGCATTAAACTGTATGTCTGTGTGTGTGTGAATGCGACATAATAAAACACAATATAAGACAGGCCGTCATGTAAACAAAAGAGTGTGTATACAAATATATGTATGTGAATGCAAGAGATACAAAGCATAGAAAGAGTCTGTAACACAGGATAATAAGATACCATTTCTGTTAAGGTACACAGTAGATTTGTAGGTCTGTATATAAGAGGTTATGGTTAAGGCAGAGCTAAGTCACTTGTCGTGATGTTGAGGCTTCAATGCCGGGCCGGATTCTTGATACAGATGTTCTTCGCAGGCTGGGTTCTGGCTGTTAATTTTGTGGTGAGGCGATTCACACAAACAGGGTTAAGAAGAGAAACTGCGGTTGCTTGTGTACTTGGAGAAAGCATGTTGACGCTGGCGACGTTGGGTAGTACGTAGTTGAACAATGCTGGTGATGTCGCTGGAACTGGTTGGTTGGTGCTGTGTTACGCGTGTGGTCAACGACCAGATCTGTGAGGATCTGAGCCGCGACAAATTTGGCGCGGATAATTTAGGCTATTTATAGGTGCAGATAGGCTACAGAGAGCATCAGTAAAACACTCTCTCATGTGACCTTATTAGAGGCTACGGTTGGTCGGTTTGTGTCCTGGCGCGAACAGACTGGAGACAATTGCCGCTCCAATAAAAGTCAGTCAGGTGATGACACAGCAGGCGGGAAAGAATTGTTCTCTGCTACACTCGCATTTGTAATATATAACCGTGAGAGAGGTAGTTTTACTACAATTATATTAACCTATTTGTACAGGAAATCCATTCTTCTCTCTTTCTTTGTAGCAAAGATATCAGTCATTTCGTAGAAATTGAAAGTAGGGTCTTGCTCCATTTTGGTAAGTCTTTGCGATATTAAAGCAAGTGACGAAAGTCTTTGATTTGTCATTCTGTTCCTAGTGTAGCTCTTATTTCTTTTCTGTTTCTTTGTTGCCCACAATGGCCCAACACAGAGGGGACAACACAAAGACATGTGGGGACACATAACAAATAAAGAAAAGCGTATGTTATAATGAATGATAAGATGAAGATGAGAAATGAAATGAAGTTTCCTCAGCCCCATCTCTGAGTTGCTTTAATTTTTACCTCTGTTCATATTTTTCTTTTTGAACCCGGTGCCTTCTAAAATATTCACTCTGTACTCCTTCAGGAGAAACATGTAGTTTATATGCCCTGGCAAATTTTGAATGTCCAGATCGACTTGCCATATTGTAAATCCTTTTTTGAATTTTTAAAATTTTCTCCCTTTGGTTCTCGTCCAACAACAGGCAGCAATGCCACCCTTGCACATTGTCGAACTTGCGAGTGTCCACCGCTCTAATGTTCTTCCACTTTTTTATTTCTTCACACAAATTTTAATTTGTGTTATCATACATCATTACTACAATTTAGAAAGATCCCATCTATTTACTAAATTTGAAAACTTTCCCTTTAACTCAAAATTTCAAAAACTGAAAGCAACGGAAAAGATCTTCAAAATTCCCTGAAAATCAAAATGGTCGTTCTCCTTCATGAACAAAATTAACAACGGTTATTCAAATAATACACACACACATATATATATATATGCGTACAGATATATATTATACATATGTATATACATATGTGTATGTAATGTGTGTGTGTGTATGTGTGATGTAAATATAAAGTATATATGTTATTACATCATAGGTGATTATGACATCACAGTAAAACTTTCCTACTTCTTTCTGCTACTTTCGAGATTTGTGTTGCGATATCATTCTGCTAGCTGAACTTTTCCCCAATTTATCGATCTTGTATAGATCATTTAACCTTAACCCTTAGAACCTGAAATGACGGTGCATCGCCACTCCACCTGTCTTCATTTTCACCATTTTGTACTCTTGGGTTGTGAAACAAGCATGTCTTTCAGCATATATTCTAAAATCAAACAATTTTCAGTGAAACTCCCTGGGAGCTTAGGATGGTGCATTCAATTCCTGTGGGTATTTAGGGTTCAAAGGGTTAATACCTTAGTTTTTTTCTACTCTTTCCGTCCTTTTTATTAATTTTTTTGTTTTCTTTTTCAGTTCCTACACTTCTCCGTTTGTATCTTTTGGATTGATCGAGCAATCGATTATTGATCTCCCAAATCAAATCAATCCATTTTATTTTAAACTAACAGATTTTCTTTCTTACTTGACTCCTGCTTATGTTATTTTTCGGTTCTAGATTTGTATTTTAAAGTAGTTTTCTATTTATCATATGTCTATGTATCATAGACATATTCTTTTACTAGTTTCAGTCATTTGACTGCAGCCATGCTGGAGCACCACTCGGAACCATGTGGTTGGGAAGCAAGCTTCTAACCGTACAGCCATGTTCAGTTTATCAATAACGTTATCAGTCTATTAATATTGTTTTCTTTTGCCTTCCTTTTCTCTACTCCCTCACCTTTTCCCTTCTCACTCTCTTTCTCTCCTTATAGTTAAGTGTGTTTCCTTTGATTATGCATATTGTTTTCAAATTTTGGTACGAGGCTAGCAATTTCGGGGAGGAGTTAAGTCAATTACATCGACCTCAGTACTCAACTGATACTTATTTTATCGACCCTGAGAGGATGAAACACAAATTCGACTTCGGCAGCACTTGAACTCAGAACGCAAAGACAGACGAAATGTCGCTAAGCATTTTATCCAGAGTGCTAATGATTCTACCACCTTATTTAATTATGCATATTAATTCATTGATTTAAACTGATCCCTATATATGTTTGATTTTTAATTACCTTTATCAGCCTACTGTTTAATTTTTTCTTTCTATGTTGAGTGTATTTTAGGGATTGTTTCTGTAAGTTTTATATTTTGTGTTTCTGTGTCTGAAATAATGCATTCACCTCCGTTTATTCTCTGTATTGCCTTCATCTTTTACACATGTTATTCCCCTACTTCATTCACCTCCATTTTCTGTTAAATTGTTGTTAAATGTGTTATCATCACCTGTGAATTTGTCTTTGTTAAATGTATCGCTGTCTTTGCCATCGTTTCCAGCAAATTTATCATTGTTCAATGTGTCACTGTCTGTACCATCCTTACCTAATATATATTATAAGCTGGCTCATTACTTATATTTTCAGGGCTCCTCCTCTCTACACTATCCCTAAGATACATGCTAAACCAAAGAGACAGTTCGAGAAGAAACAGCAGCCATCTCCGATCCCAAAACACATCAAGAAAAAAAGTTATAAGTTTTAACCCAGTAGACACCGTCTACTACATTCCTACTTTGACCCTCATCCATAATATTAAGGCAACACCGATGATTTTCTTGGACCATGACTTAATAGAATTAAGAATGTATGGTCTTCAGAAAACTGTAGACATGCATGTTACTCAAAGCACCCAACTCTTTCCAGCATGAACTTTCATAAAGCTGGTTGGAAAGATATTCAGAAAGAGATCCTGTAACAAACGGGTCTGCTTGTCTCTTTATGCTGGATATTCACATAAAGCTACGACACTTTATAACAATCATGCAATAAGTTTTTGTCCCTTGCATTCACAGCCAAGTTTTCACAACCATGTAGAGCAGCTTTAACCCTTCTGCTGTGTGTCTAAGCCTTGCAGCTGCAGTGGTTTACTGTCCCTACTGTTCTTCATTTATTTTATTTAACCCTTTAGCATTCAGATTACTGTCAAATACAATATATATCTATTCACATTGTTGTGAATTAATCATGCATTATCTTGTAGTTTCAATATTTTGGTGGCGTGATTGTTTTATTTTTAGTATGCCATTGTAGAATAAGAGTGAGATGCTGGATGTTGCTAATTTGAATGTAAAGATAAAGCTCCCCTTGTCATGAATGACCCTGTGATTGCATCTAGAAAGTTACACTTTGAGGCACAATAACTGATATAGACTGAGATTTGGACTGAAGGCAGTACTTAGAATTTTCCTGCAAATAACAGTTTAACCAATCCAGAGAAGAAATAAATTCTGGTCCAATGCCTGATGTCACTGACAGTGGAACACCAAGTCTTGAAGAGATGGAAAATAGATATTTTCCTACATTTTTTGGCTTCTACTAAAACATACAAAAATTTCAGTTCAAGCATTGGTTGAGTCACTTGCCCCTAGTCCCTAGTTTCTATGCAGTTTTAAATCTCAACTGTTATTCAGGTCACTTAGCTGCACAAAGAATATACCTTTAAATTTGACTTTTAGCAAAGTCATATGATCTAACAAATTCTTTAGTTTCTTTACCGAGTTTAAGTCACTAAACACAGTCTTGCTTTCTTCAGTGATTGTTGTACATCCGTATGCATATGTTATGAATGGTGGAAAGACTTTTTGCAGAATAAGACTAGAAAAATAAATAACCTGTTTCGGTTAAAGATAAATTTATTCTCTACAATCAATTCAGAAGAATGTCTTGTAAATAGTTGTTCTTAAAAGAGTTGGTCTCCACCAATCTTTTCTAGCAACATGATTCTTTTAAGTGAACATAAAAGATACAAAATATTAAAACGATTTTTCATGCTTTCAACTATCTGAGCATCAGCAAATTTAATCCATTGTCATAATCTTATACATATGTAAAGAACACTGTATGAAACTGATATGAGACATACTTTAATCAAACTTTATGGGCGTCAGCATGAATTCAGTGGCTTTGAGCTGCAGAATAAGTTGAAGCAACCCAATGTACCACAACAGAAGCATTTCTTCTCTAATGTAGGAGAGAATCTAGAAAGATGTGATGATCTTATCATTGCTACAATAATTCACTCATTTGTTATTTGATCAACTTTACTTGATGACAGTGGTGTATTAGAACTTGGCTGTATCAGTGAACCAAGAATAAATGCATGCTTTCACTGCACCATTACAACAAAGCTAACCAGGCCCGAGATGGATGCTTTAGGCAAAGTTCTTAGACAACCAAGAATATTTTTGTCTGAACATAATTAATTCCATTAATAAAAACCAATTTTATAAACTCTCTTTCTGGATCATCTTTGATTGTAGAGAATTTATATAAAGAAGCACTGGTATGTTGGGCCTTAGCAGGAAATTAAGTGGCGGTTCCTGTTTTTGCTCTAGATTCACAAATTTCTATCAGAGACAAAACAAAAACCTTTACCTTTGGTTATTTTCTCAAAAACACACTTTAAATCTTCACATGAACAATCTTCAATTGTTGCAGGATATAGGACATCAGTTTGATGATTGCTTTGGTGCCACATAATGCAAGGAATTTAGGCTTTGTGGTTCAGGGTTTGTATCATCTATAGATAGTTTTGAATCAAACTGTATTTGCCATTACAACAATATATTTCCTGCTGTGAGCTTATGTGAATTAAGATTCTAAACTTCAGATGTCTTATAACTGAGTATCATAGTTCACCAACATTATGCAAGTTATAACTGTCCCTCCACTTTAAACTGGTCATCACCTGATCATATGCAAAATGCATATGGCACCTAGTATTAGCGAAACAATGACATCACAGACAGACATTGATAGGACATATTTACTTAACAGAATACTATAAATATAATTTTATTTCGTTTTTGGATTTGGTTTGCAAGATTTTTTATGTGACTTTGTGTGTTATATAATGTAATGAAAAAAAAAAGAACTTCCTATGTAATGTTTAAGACCCACTACTATTATTACTTCTACTAAAAAGTGACTTTTGAATGAGAACTATTTTCTAAGAAAACCATTATCTACAAGGTTTTATCCCAGTGTAATCCCAGTTACAATTAATGAGATTGTGTTCCTAGAAGAAATTTGAATGACAAATAACAATGAATAGATCTTTTTCCAGTGAATGTTTGTGAATTACAAGACCACAACTCAGAGAATGATTTTCCTATATATTTCACAATAATTTTTCTTTCTTCAGTTTGTATTCAGCTGTGGATTACAAGCGAAGACTTACCTCATTTTAAATAGCCACGGGACCACCACTTCATAAAGCTATATATAACATTGATATTGTGTTTTGTCCTGTGTATATTTTAATTTGTTTACTACAAGGTAATAATTCTCAAATAAGAATTTTCCAAACATTTTAGTGAAGGGGTTTTACTCAAACAAAAGCACATTTGTAGACTAGAGAATGATTTCTGACATATTTCACCATGATAGATATTCTCCAATGTCTATTTGTATTTGATGATGAACAATAATGTTTAGATTCGTAAGAAAAGGACTCTTTATGTTAAATTAAGAGACTTCCCTCCTGTATGTATTTGTTTGTGTGCTTTTAACAGCCTATTTTTAATAAATGAAATCCCACATATTTCACAATTATACGTTTTTTCTCCCGTGTGTATTCTTTTGTGTTCTGTTAAATATCTTCTATAAACAAATGATTCCTCACATATTTCACACTGGAATGGTTTCTCTCGTGTGTTGTCAAATCACCATTAGTGGTGAATGATTTTCCACATATTTCACAGTAATATGGTTTTTCTCCAGTGTGACTACAATTGTGGATAATAAGACAAGAATTCTGAGTAAATGATTTACCACAGATTTCACAATGAAAAGGCTTTTCTCCAGTGTGGATTCTTTTATGTTTGTTTAAATCACCATTCTGGACAAAATATTTCCCACAGATTTCACAGTGAAAGGGTGTTTTCTCCAGTATGTTTTCTTTTATGAACAAGAAGATTAGAATTATTAGAAAACGATTTCCCACATATTTCACAAGGGAAGGGTTTTTCTCCAGTGTGACTACGCCTGTGTGTTGTCAGATCCCCATTAGTGACAAAACTTTTTCCACAAATTTCACAATGAAATGGTTTTTCTCCAGTGTGCCTTCTTCTGTGCTTTGTTAAATCACTGTTCTGGACAAAATATTTCCCACATATTTCACACTGATATGGTTTTTCTCCAGTGTGACTACGTATGTGAACTACAAGAGTAGACTTCTCAGAGAATGATTTACCACACATTTCACAGGGGAAGGGTTTCTCTCCTGTATGTATTCTCTTGTGAACTACAAGACCAGACTTCTCAGCAAATGGTTTCCCACAAATTTCACAATCAAAAGGTTTCTCTCCTGTGTGTATTCTTTTATGGACTACTAGACTAGACTTCTCAGAGAAAGATTTCCCACATATTTCACAATGATATGGTTTTTCGCCAGTGTGGATTCTTTCGTGAACTATAAGACTAGACTTGTCAGAGAATGATTTTCCACATATTTTACACTGAAATGGTTTTTCTCCAGTGTGTATCCTCCTGTGAACTACAAGACCAGACTTCTCAGAAAATGATTTTCCACAAATTTCACAGCAGAAAGGTTTTTCTCCAGTGTGAGTTCTTTTGTGACTATTTAATTGAACTTTAGAGATAAATGTTTCCTCACACATTTCACAATAGAAAGGTTTTTCTCCAGTATGTTTCCTTTTGTGAATTATAAGATTAGAATTACTAGAAATAGCTTTCCCACAAATTTCACAGTGAAAACGTTTTTCTCCAGTGTGTCTTCTTTTATGCTTTGCTAAATCACTCGTCTGGACAAAATATTTCCCACAAATTTCACAACGAAACGGCTTCTCTCCAGTGTGACTACGTATGTGAACTACTAGACTAGACTTGTCAGAGAATGATTTTCCACATATTTCACAGTGGTGGGGTCTTACCCCAGTGTGGATTCTTTTGTGAACTATAAGATTAGACTTACCAGAAAACGATTTCCAACACACTTCACAGTGAAACGGTTTTTCTCCAGTGTGTATGCTTTTGTGACTATTCAACTGGCCTTTAGTGATAAATGCTTTCCCACAAATTTCACAATCAAAAGGTTTTTCTCCTGTATGTATTCTTTTGTGAATTACAAGACCAGACTTCTCAGAGAATGATTTCCTGCATGTTTCACAGTGATAAGCTTTTTCTCCAGTGTGGATTTTTTTGTGACTATTCAATTGACTTTTAGTGATAAATGATTTCTTACATATTTCGCAATTGAAAGGCTTTTCTCCAGTGTGTTTTCTTTTGTGCTTTGTTAACTCACTTTTAGTGACCAAATACTGACCACATATTTCACACTGATATGGTTTTTCTCCAGTGTGACTACGTATGTGAATTACAAGACTAGACTTCTCAGAGAACGATTTCCCACATATTTCACAGTCGTATGGTTTTTCTCCAGTGTGTGTTCTTTTGTGAACAACAAGATGAGAATTGTCAGTAAATATTTTCCCACACATTTCACAGTGAAATAGTCTTTCTCCAGTATGTAGTCTCTTGTGTTTTGTTAAATTACTGTTTGAAGCAAAAGATTTCTCACATACTTCACAATTATAGACTTTCTTCTTATTGTGTGTGAAGACTTCATGCTCTAAAGAGAATGTCTTCTTACAAATCTCAGAGTGATGTTCAGGAACATTGTTGTTTACAAGTTTATCACATCTGTCGGTTTCTGTAACTGTATCTATATTGGTAAAAACAGTTGTGCTTGAAGTGTCCAAGTGATTAACATCCTCCATACTGATTCCTGAATAAATCTTTAAAGTTGAGAAATGTCTGAGTATAATCCATTATGGTTCAGTCTCTTGTTTTGGATAACATGAAACTTTGTTTACATGTATAAAAGAATTTGCCATGTAGATACATTTTCAACGCACCATTAGAGTGCTTGTGGCTGACCGGGTCCTATCTAAGTGTTTCACATACTGCCGTAGAAATAACGACATATATGTAAAAAAAAAAGAAATCCAGAAATGATTAAAAGATGCTATCTCAGTCTAAAGGATAAGCAGTCTATAAAAGGATGTCCTGGTGAAATCGGAGCGATCTTAAGAGATATTGTAATGCAATAATAATCACAACAAAGAAGCAAAACACATTACGGCGTAAGAGCGGTGTCGGAGAAAGAATATGAGTGTTTATAATAGAAACTCAATATACGTATGTATGTGAGTGTGTACGTATTCTCATATAGGTGTGGTCCCAATAAATGGAGTTTGTTTCCCACGATTAGAGGAAAAGAGCAACAATGTGTGTTGCGATAGTAATTCAAATAAAAAATCTTTTCAATTTGAAATTCAGCTGAAAAAAGTCAATAATGTTCAGAATTTCTCGATTATTAAAACCCGTCCTGTAAAATAGGGGACAATCAATATACGATGTAATGTAGTTTGTGATAAAATAAAATATTTAATCATGAAGATGATAGAACACAGATCATGAAACATGTAAATCAAACTTCGCATTAATATCAGATAATTACTACACAAATTAGCTCAACGAATTAAGCGTACAAAGTAGGCGGTGACGTTGACAATTTTCCCGCGTTTGAACAACACCGGTGACTTAAATTAAAAGTCCCTAACGTATTTTAACTTATAAATTTGCTTCTTCAAATATATCCATCCTATGTTAAATAAATAAGTAAGTAAGTAAGTAATAATAATAATAATAATAATAATAATATCATTTCGGATCTTTCTGAATTGACGGGAACCACTTTTCATTTATGTTTTATGTAGTGTTTTTGGTACCGAAACACTTAAAACTTCGTATACTTGTATATTTTGTGTTATAGAACAGATAAAAAAAATTTGTATTCGAAGTTATTTCATGTAAAAAATTGTCGTATTTCGGTAATTTGAACCAATCACTGACGTCTATTGAGGTGAAAACCATTACTGCCGTGGAATGTAAACAACATTTTCTAACGGTGCCATGGGATCTTTTCCCTTGAATAAAATTAGTGCCGTTGTTTGTCAACAACAACTATCCGTCTTACTGTTACTTATGACATCGTTCGTGCGTTTGTACTGGTTTTTAGCTTTTGGGTTTTAGGGTGAGGGTTCGGGTTTTAGAGTTCGGGTTAGTTTTAGGGTTACGGTTAGAGTTATGATTATTTTTGCCATAACCTCACTCATAACCCTAACCAGAAAGATCCTTTATCTTTAAGCTGTTATTTCTAGTCTCATAGGAAACCACGCCTGAGACAATATTTCTGCAGATGCTTCCCAAAGGGTCCTTCATTCGTCAATGAAAACATTGCCGTGTTGGAAGTATTTGGTTTCTAATTTTAGCTTGATAGCAGGGCACCTATTACTCTCTCTAAGATTGTTTGGTAGATAGATAGATAGATAGAGGGAGGGAAGGAGGGAAAGAGGGGGAACTACAGGGAGAGAAGTCGAACGACATATTTACTTAAAGAGGGGAAAGTGTGATGTAATAAAGAAGACCGGCGGAGATATGTGGATTATATAATGGGGTGAGAATGTGTGTATGAGAGAGAGAGAGGGAGGGAGATTGTTTTGTGTTTAATAGAGGAGGGAGAGGGAGAAGTGAGAGAATATGCAAGAGATATGGAATATATAATGATAGAAAGAGACAGGGATTGCAACAGAGCAAGGCTAGTAACTCTTATTACATCCCATTTTCCCCTCTAAAATGTATCACTTTCTCCCTAGACACAACACAAACTGTATTATTTTCTATTGTCTCAATTAAAATCTGTTTTACTTCGTAGATTGTGAAGGTTTGCAGTAAAACAAATTTAGCTGGGGTTTCTGGCACAGTGTGACACCGCATGTAGGACAGTGTTTCGCAAATCCTTCTTAAAGTATCCTTTAATCCTATGTGTAAACCAATTTGATTTTTAGCACACTTGGCTGTTATATCTAGCATGATGTGAGAGCTCTTTAGGACAGTATTTTTATGGATGATACTTAACGTGTCCTTCTATTTTTATAAGGAAAACAAAGTAAATTTCTGCTTTTGGCAGTTATTTTTAGCTTCATGCTGGACCACATCTGGGACAATATTTCTGCTGATGCTTCTCCTAAGTGCTCTTCCTCTTTCTATGAAAACAATTCCAAGTTTGGAGTAATTGGTTTCTATTTCTAGCATGAAGCCAGAAGACCTAGCGAACAGCGTGTTTTTAAATATGGTTTTGAAATGTCCTTCGATTTGTGTCCGTATACATCAAAATTTCTTTTATACAGGCTTGTTAACTACCCTTCATTTTTATATGAAAGAAAGAGTGTATTTGAGGTCATTTGTGTTTTCTTTCTAATGTGAAGAACGACCACATATAGAAAATATCAACCACATACCTGATACACAAAACTGACAGAAATGCAGGAAAAGTAGCAAAATGTGACAATCGATGCAGACTTTGTGGGGTTAATACCGAAGATATCACTCACATCATAAGCAGTTGTCCGGTACTACACGATGTGGTAGCTAGGACAGTGTATAACGAGATTCTTTGAAAGGATAACCCCCGAGGACAAAGATATAAAAACCCACAGTATGGTGGAAGCCATAGTGAGAAATCTGCAGTTACTCTCTCCATATTACAAGTTCAAGTTTATACCTCTAATTATTGGAACACTGGGATATGAAACACTGCCTAAATCGCAACGTTGAGAAATTACGCTTCTCAAAAGCAGAAAAGAGAAAGTTGATTCGAAGTTGATCCAATCCATCACTGGAACTGTAAAAATTTATAAAACTCTGCATAGGTTTATCATACATACATACACATATGCATGCATACATACGTACCTATAGACGTACATACATACAGACAAAAATACTCTGTTGTTGATGTTGAAATATCAATGAAGGAAACTTGAGACTTTGTTAGAAAGCGATAGTTTCTCTGTTGGCAAGGAATCTTTAGAAAAGAACTGTATGTATGTACGCGCACAACTAATCTTTCTGCACAATACCAAAAAAAAAAAAATTTATGAATCGAGAGTTTAGGTATCAAGGGAGGCTACTCTAATTATAATTCGTTGCTAATCAATTGGGCAATAAAATTAATTGTAAGGTTTTGGGAAATATACAAAATCTGGAGGAGAAATGATGCAGAGACCTAGAAATTATCAACTGAATATATTTAACAATTGCTGGTATACACTCATATTCTTTTATTCTGTTATTCTTATCAGCTATGTTGCTCCGGTCATGCAGGAGTACCGCTATAATATACGTATATAAATATATACATGTATATAACTATATACACATATATATATATGTATATAAATAAATATATGTATATAACTATATACACGCATATATATATATATATATATATATATATATATATATATATATATATATATATGTATATAAATAAATATATATCTGTGTGTGTGTGTGTGTGTAAAACAACTGCTGGCATACAATCAAGTCTTTAAAAAAATGTCTGAAATATTGATGGTAAATATTTACAACAAATCATTTCAGCTGTTCCTGCTTTGTCTTTGGGGAAGATAAAAAGCGGGTGTGTTCGACGGAGCTGAAATTCATGGCTCTGTGGGTGATGAGGAATTTAGAAGGAAGACGAAGATCTACAAGAAAAACAGAGGGAGTAGGGCAGGAAGTGGAAGTGAGGGAGAAGGAAAAGCAGGAAGGAAGCAAACAAAGCAAGAAAGCAGCGAGGATGGATTCTTTTCAAACATCTCAGCATAAACATCACATATACAAATATCTGGATACATACTTGCATGCATTTAGACACATACGTATGTACATGCATTCGTGCATAGTACATACATGCATACATACATACGTACATGTATGCATTCATGCATGCACACATACATGCATATATATTATAATGAAGCAAAAAGAAACATGTTCTGTTGTAGAAATCAACAGGCTTATGGTCAGCAAAATGGCTAGAAAAACAGAAGAGAATGCAAATGTCTATCAACGATTGTAAAGGGGTTTGCAAATCCCTTACCCAGGATAAACTTGCCCCTTGTGTTATTTGAGCAACGGCATATTTACCAACCAGTTAAGAGTGAAATATGACTGAACTGGGGGTTATTGGAGAATGAAGGAAATGCTTTAATTCTAGCACAAAATCCAGAATGATGACATCTGTAAGATTCCTAACATTTAAAAAATGACCAAAACAAGACGATTTCCTCACGACCTCAAACAGAATACAGTTCTATATTTAAGAGATGAGGAATTATTAACATTATTTACATTTGACGGATATTTGTCCTCATCTTGTTTGTTGTTAACGGGCATATGGCGTAGTGGTTAAGAGCGCGGGCTACTAACCCCAAGGTTCCGAGTTCGATTCACGGCAGCGACCTGATTAATAATAGTAATAATAATAATAATATAATAATAGTAACATCGTTAGGAATGAGAACCCAGGTTCGAAATTTCCCCAAGACACCTGACGAAGGCTGGAGGGTATATCAGCCGAAACGTTGTGTTAACAACAAACAAGATGAGGACGAATATCCGTCAAATGTAAATAATGTAAATAATCTCAAACAGAATGATGATCAAAACATATTCTAAATGAATAAGATGAAGACAATATACATATTTTCATACATGTGTGCATACATAAGTACATATTATATATATATATATATATATATATATATATATATATATATATATATATATATATATATATATATATATATATATATATATATATATCTGTACGTACATAGATATACGTGAACACATGTCAATGTAGTGTGTGAACAGAGGGAGACAGATAGAGAAAAAGAGTGATTGCGATTGAATGAGTGCAGCAGAAAGAAAAGGAGAGAGAGAGAGAGAGAGAGAGAGAGAGAGAGAGAGAAGGAAAGGGTGAGAGATAGAGAGAGACACAGACAGCAGCAGAGATAGTTGGGATTTGTTAAGTATGGATAAATCTCCCACTTGAAATAAGAAAAGAAGGTGGCAGGCAGAGCCTTCAAAGGAAACAGTAATTTACTCATTAACTACTTCATACTGAATGCAATCACTTCATAATTAGCAGTAATTATTTTCCTTTTGATTCTGCTATTGAGGACAGAATTCTATCCAAGAAATATTTCTTGTGTCATATGAGTCTATTTGTGTATGTATATATATATATATATATATATATATATATATATATATATATATATAATATATAATATAATAAGTATTTCATATTAATTCATTTGGTACTTATTGTTGGTTGAGATATATATCTAATTATTGTTCTAATTACGATCTGACGAGTAGCTATATTTTTGAATAGAACTTATTTTCAATAATTTCAATTGATTTTAATCGATTTAAATTTCTTTTCTATTTGAAAATTGGTTATGAAACACGTGTAATCTTTTTATTATATTTATCTTATGATATTTACTTTACTTTATATTATACTCATTTATTGTGCTTTTAATTATTAATTTTTCTATATGTGATAGTGGATTTTCATCGATGAGTTCTTGAAAATTGGTTATTTTCCCTAAAACTATATATATTTTATATATATATATATATATATATATATATATATATATATATATATATAATATATATCTATGTGTGTATGTATGTATATATATATGTTTATGGATGGCATGTTTATATATATATGTTTATGGATGGCATGTTTATATATATATGTGTGTGTGTATGTGTGTAAGTGTAAGCACACACACACCACCACCACCAGCTTTAAATTTACTTATACAAGGTTCAGTCTGACATTTCAAACCAGGATAAAATTTCTTGAAATATTTGCAACAAACCCAAAATAAAGAAACAGGTTAGAAATTCATTGTTGCAGAACCGAATATGAGAGCAGAGTGTGTAAGCCATTATTATCTTGAATAACATCAATGGACAACGTGACTGACCTCTCGAGTGAGGTGGCATCAGTTGACAATATTGTTTACCCCAGGGGATTGTTTACTTGTCAGGTGTCATCGTATCATTCGATAAGATCAGTTTACTCCAGGTGTTTCCATTTATTTTCAGGTGTTTCCATTTATTTTAAGAAAGCTGAGCGTGACTACAATTAAGGATTGTTACCTTGATGCTGGTGGTGGTGGTGGTGGTGTGTGTGTGTGTATGTGTGTGTGCTATTGTTGATGTTGTCACCATGGTAACCAATTGGCATCTGTGCAGGAATTGTTTCAGTTCTGTGTTTTGAGATCAAATCCTGCTCAAATCAAATTTACCTTTCATTATTTCAGGGGCAATAAATAAAGTACAAGACACACCTTCCTCACCAGGGCATTCCACAGATTCCATTAAGGATGCAAACAAAGCATTTGAATAAATCATAGAGGTGGTCAGGGCAGGAATGTCTAAGGTGATTACAGTATTGATGATGATGATGATGATGGTCGTGATGATGCCTGTTGCAGGGGCAGGGACGTATTGTTTAGTCCTCACTCAGCCTTGATCCGTCAAGTCTAGAATCCAAGACACTCCCGCCATGACATACTGTTTGGAGTAACATTACACAGCATCTCACGAGTGGTTCAAAAACATTAAGTACCAGTAATATACCACCATTACTATTCTTCTCATGAAATTCTCTATTTCACAGGTTTTGAGGCATTGAATAGGCTATGGGCAATGCCTTACCTTCTCTCACTAATTCATCAGCAAGCATTATACACATATAAGCTGTGTGTGTGTATATATATATATATATATATATATATATATGTGTGTGTGTGTGTGTGTATACATACACACATACATATGTGTACATACATGCATGTATGTATATATATGTTTAGATGTATGTATGTGTATATATATATATATATATATATATATATATATATATATATATATATATATATATATACATGTATATATATTCAGTCATTCTTTTACTCATTTCAGCCCTAAGGCTGTGACCATGCTGAGGCACTGCTAGTGAACAAATCTGAAGGGGACTTATATACATATGTATATGTTTGTGTGTATATATGTATATACATATGAATCTATCTATCTGTCTGTCTATATCTCTCTTTATATATATATATATTTATACACACACACACACACACATATATATATATTTAGTCTTTTATTCTTTCAGTCATTTGACTGTGGCCATGCTGGAGCACCGCCTTTAATCGACCAAATCGACTCCAGGACTTATTCTTTGTAAGCCTAGTACTTATTCTATTAGTCTCTTTTGCCAAACCGCTATGTTATGGAGGCATAAAAGCACCAGCATCGGTTGTCAAGTGATGTTGGGGTGACAAACATTGACACACAAACATATATATGCATACATACATACATATATATATATATATATATATATATATATATATATATATATATATATATATATATATATATACACATATATATGACGGGCCTCTTTCAGTTTCGGTCTACCAAATCCACTCACAAGGCTTTAGTCAGCCCGAGGTTATAGTAGAAGACACTTGCCCAACTTGCCATGCAGTGGGACTGAACCCGGAACCATGTGGTCCGTAAGCAAGCTACTTACCACACAGCCACTCCTACGCCTATATATATGCATACACGCACACATAAACACGTTTTCAAATATGTATGTATGTGTGAATGAATCTATCTGTTAGTCTATCTATCTATATATATATGTGTGTGTGTGTGTGTGTGTGTGTGTATACATATATAAAATGTATATATGTATGCATTTTATATATATATATATATATATATATATTTATAAAATGCATACATATATACATGTGTGTGTGTGAAATATATATATATTATATATACATATATAGGCTGGTCGTATAAAAGAACACATGAAACCTAAAGGAAACTGAAAATGAAATAATCTAATTTAATGAGGGTTTTCGAAGGGATCATAAATAAATGGCTCTAGATACACATAAAAGGCATCTATAAATTACTCTTGCAATTTGGAAAATTAAGGGAAACATGAACCCTAAAGAGACCGATAGAATAAGGAATAAATTGTGGTGGTTGATTTCTTTGACTAAAAATTCTTCAAGGCTGTGCCCCAGCATGGCCGCAGTCAAACGAGTGAAGCAAGTAAGAGATAAAAGATATGTGTGTGTGTTTGTGTACAACTGGGTTATGAAAGACATAAAAGTGTTTTTGCGAAGGATATTGAATCCGTATGCATAGTTCATGGCACCCAAGTGATGTCAAGACATTTCAACAGAACAGGAAAACAGTTTCTGACAGATGCAAAAGTTTCACAGGAATTCATTAACTCAACATTGACTAAAGAGTGTTGATTGAAATATGTGTTATGTTTAAAGATGTATTATATTTAATAGGTTTCTGTACACAGACATGCAAAGACCTTTGCTGTGTAGATTCTCTCAGGAAGGGAATTCTCCTTACAGGAAATGCTTGTGAGAAGCCCCCCTCCACTGGGCTATATATACCTGTCTGCATAGATATCTATAATTATGTGTGTGTGTGTGTGTGTGCATCATCATCATTTAAGGGCTGCCTTATGCCACACCACCAGATATTTTAAGCATTTCAGAGGTGATTCTTGAGGGGCCAGGGCCTTTCCTGGTCTTCATATCCTTCATGGTTTTATCTACCATGCTGCTGTCTATTCGGATTGCTGGTCCCTCTCTTGGATCCAGAGTAGAGAGACTCTCCTGCACACACACACACGCATTTATATATATATATATGTATATGTATGTGTGTGTGTGTGTGCAGGTGCATGGCTCAGTAGTCAGAGCATCGGTTCCACAATCATGAGATAGTGAGTTCGATTCCCAGAGTGGGCTGTGTGTTGTGTTCTTGGGCAAGACACTTTATTTCACATTACTCCAGTTTGCCTTTCCGTTGGATAACATCGGTGGCATAGAGAGTGATGGTTTGCTTGCCTAGCCCGAGGGGTGGGGTCATTCGATGGCTAAAACAATGCAAAGTGAATTGTGACCAGTGATGTGCAGCAACATTGGATAGTCTTGTCGTTCATGTGATCCGTCCGTCTGTATGCATGTATGTATGTGTGTATGTATGTATATATATGTATGTATATATATGTATGTATATATATGTATGTATATATATGTATGTGTGAATGTGTGTGTGTGTATGAAAAGTCCACTTTCTGTTCTGCTATGGGGGTGGACAGTTTGCCATAGGACTGCACCAGGCTGTGTTAGCCACATTGCATTGGTTTCTATGGCTGGATACCCTTCCAGATGCCAACCACTTCATAGAAGTGCCTTTAACATGGCTCCACTGAGTCACTTGCAAGATGAAGACGTCTCAACAGGAAGGGAAGAGTAGCACTGAGGGAGGTGGGTTTGTGCCAGTGGAGAGGTGAATGCATAATAGGGTAGAGATAGGGGTCGTATTGTAGGAGATACTTGGCTGTCCCCGTTTGAAAGATTCATCATCATCATCATCATCATCGTTTAATGTCCGCTTTCCATGCTAGCATGGGTTGGACGATTTGACTGAGGACTGGTGAAACCGGATGGCAACACCAGGCTCCAATCTAAATTTGGCAGAGTTTCTACAGCTGGATGCCCTTCCTAACGCCAACCACTCACAGAGTGTAGTAGGTGCTTTTACGTGTCACCCGCACGAAGGCCAGTCAGGCGATACTGGCAACGGCCACGCTCAAAATGGTGTCTTTTATGTGCCACCTGCACAAGCCAGTCCAGGGGCACTGGCAACGATCTCGCTCGAAAAGATTGAGAGAAATAAATGGCAGGGGAGATGTGTGATGGGACATATTCTTAATGGACAATGGGGGAGAATATAAATGAAATGAAGGCCATACCAAGGATTGGACAGGGTGAGTGGACATAGGAGATCAAGGGGTGGGGGTGATTCATGAGAGTGGGAAGGGAGACAGATGGAGATGTGGAGAGTGTAGCAGGTGAAGGTGAGGGGTATAGGGGCAGCTCAGAGGGCTGGGGTAGGTTTGTGAGGGCATTGAAAGTGAGTGTATGTGATGGGAGGAGAGGAGCATGCAGAGGTTGGGGGGTGATCATGGGTGGAAGAAAGGAAGGAGTTGGAATAGTGTGTTGTGGTGGGGGAGGTGAGGGAACAGATTGTATTGGGGCAAGGCATAAACATAAACGGCTTACCTGTATGCATGTATATATTTACTGGTTTCAAATTTTGGCACAAGGCCAGCAATAAAGGGGAGAGGGTTAAGTTGATGACATCAGTCCCAGAGTTCATTGAACCTAAATTTCAACCTTCCTGGAATTAGAACTCAGAACATCAAGTCGAACGAAATGCACCAAGCATTTTGCCTTGTGTGCTAACGATTCTGCTGCCAGCTCACCTTACACACACATATGTATATATGTAGATATATACATAAAAGCACATAGATATAGACAGGTTTCTATATATTAATACATACATATGTGTGTGTGTATGAATATAAATATATTTTTATATATCTATATATATACACACCTTTGTATATATACTTACTACGTATGTACATACATAGACTTACTATGCGGGTGGTTGATTCAATTCTGAGCAAGAAAAAAGGTTTATGAAATTCATGGACGATGCATTGTTTTTTGATTTTGTAAGCATGTCAATGGGGGGGGGGTTAGACATATGGAATTCAAAACAGGGGCCGAAGCTTGCTGCTGGAAAGATGGTGGATAATCTTGCGGCTGTCTACAAAGTCAGTTTTGCTGGACATCACCAACGTACGCATACACACACAGAGTTCAATGAGGGAAATCACTGTATGTTTGTAAGACCAGCTATAAATAGTAGCTACATAACCCTCAAATACAGAAATATGCAAAGACACTGAAACACACACATAGCATATGTGTGTGTGTGTAACATAACACATGTATGTGTGTGTGTATGTGTGTGTGTAACATAACACGTGTGTGTGTGTGTAACATAACACGTATGTGTGTGTATGTTAGTGTATGTGTGTGTGTGCACCCCCAGTTTGAAATTCACCAGTTTACTTCTACAAAGTTCAGTTTGATATTTCAAATCAGGATAGAAATTGTTGAAATATTTGCAAGAAACCCAAAATAAAGAAACAGGTTAGAGATTCATTGTTGCAGAACCGAATAAGAGAGCATTGTATGTAAAGCCAATATTATCTTTGAATAACATCAATGGACAACGTGACTGCCACCTTAGGTGAGGTAGGATAATTTCACTGTATCAGTTTACCCCAGGCGTTTCCATTTATTGTCTCGTTTAAGAAAGGTGATCTTGAATAAAGTTAAGGATTGTCAACCTTGATGGTTGTGGTGGTGACTGTGGTAGTGGTGTGTGTGTGTGATATTGTTGGTGTTGTTGTTGCTGTCATGTCATTTCCCTCAAGCTTGTTGATCAAGTCAGTGAATGCTAGCTACAAATTTGTTGTTCTGCGTGTGATTTGAGTGAGGTTTAGCTACTTTTTCTAATAGTCCATGATGGTAGCAAATTGACAGCTTTGCAGTAATTGTTCTGGCTCTCTGTGTTCTGAGATCAAATTCTGCTGAAATCAGATTTACTTTTCATTCCTTCAGGATCAATAAATAAAATACAAGACATACCTACCTCACCATGGCACTGCTCTCATTCCATTAAGGGCCCAAGGCAAGGCATTTGACTAAATTGTGGAGGTGGCCAAAGTAGAAATTGGCAAGGTGGTGTTGACATTGGTGCTAGTGGTGGTGGTCATGGTACCTGTCAGAGGGAAAGGTTGGTATTAGTCTAGTTATAGCAGTTTAGCCCCAACTCAGCCCTGATCCATCAAATCTAGAAGCCAAGACATTCCAGCCATGACATACTATTTGGACTAACTTTACACAGCATCTCGCCAGACAGTGAAAAACATTAAGTACCAGTAATATGTTGGTACTATTCTGCTCACGTAATTATTAGGTTTTGGGGCACCAAGTAAGTTATGGGTATTGTGTTACATTCTCTCACTAATTAATTAGCTTGCATTATGTGCATAAATGTGTATATACATACATGCAATCATATATAGGTATATATATATATATATATATATATATATATATATATATATATATATATATATACATACATATATATATATGTAAATATATATATATATATGTGTGTGTGTGTGTGTGTGTGTGTGTGTGTGTGTGTATGCAAATAATATATAATAAACTTTTCCATTCGCGAACTTTTCACTAATACATGTGCTCCTTGTGCGTACACATGTCTTTGTCTTTTCTTTTCTGTAAATTTGAACTATGTATCTGTGTGTGTGATTGGATGGATGGATGGAAGGATGGACAGACGGACGGACAGACGCAGAGACAGACAGTTAGACAGTCTCTCTACAGATGGAGAGTGTTACTTTTCACTCCCCTCCTCTCTTGTTAAATAGAATCATATTCGGAATAGGCAGAGTGAATGCACAAGGAAGTAGGCACACCTGCATAAGGTACTCAGTGTAATTAAGGGGTACAGAAGACTGGACAGGGTGTGTGGATCGAGAGAAGAGAGAGGGGTGATCCCTAAGAGGGTGAGCGGAGATGGATTGGTTTATGGAGAGTATAACAAGTGAGGTGGGAGAGATATAGGAATATCTCAGGGGTCAATGGTATGTCTGTGAGAGCACTGAGAATGAATGTGAGGAGGCATATGAGGGAGAGTGGAGGGGAATGAAGTAGGAGGAAAGGAAAGTGTTGAGATGGGGTGGAGGAACAGATTGTAATAGGGGAAGGCATTGGCGTAAAGGGTGTGACTGTATGTACGGGTGGGTGTGTGTGTGTATCTATCTATCTATATATATATATATATATATATATATATATATATATACAGATACACAAATATATATGCACAAGCACAAACGGCAAATTAATTTATTTGCCCATTAAACAGAAACTCAAGTCTAGGGGTAACTATAGAAATAATTTTATTTTCATTCCCTTTGAAATTAATCTTATTTGCAGTTTGGGCATTAACTGCTCTCTCTAGCATGTAAGGTGTCCTGTTAAAGGTTACCTCTTTTGTGTCGATGGTATGTGGTAAACAACATTCAAGCAAGGGTGTTGCCAGTGCCGCTGGACTGGCTCTTGTGCAGTTGACACGTAAAAACACCATTTGAGCATGACCGTTGCCAGTACCACCTGACTGACCCTTGTGCCGGTGGCATGTAAAAGCACCCACTACACTCTCAAAGTGGTTGGCGTTAGGAAGGGTATCCAGCTGTAGAAACTCTGCCAGATCAGATTGGAGCCTGGTGCAGCCATCTGGTTCTCCAGTCCCCAGTCAAACCGTCCAACCCATGCTAGCATGGAAAGCGGACGTTAAACGATGATGATGATGATGATTTATATATATATTGGCTTCAAATTTTGGCACAAGGCCAGCAGTTTCAGGGAATGCTCTTATTTTGATTGCATCAGTCCCAGGGCCCATCGTCCCTGAACATGAGTCTCCATGGAATTAGAACTCAGAACATAAAGTCAGATGAAAACACCACTAACCATTTTGCCTGGTGTACTAACGATTCTGCCAGCTCACAAGATATACATAGACATATATATATATATATATATATATATATATATATATATATATATATATATATATATATAATATATATATATATATATATATATATATATATATATATATATATATATATACATATAATTATATATACAAAAATACACATATATACATACCCTTGTATATATATACTTACTACAAACGTCCATACATATACTTAGTATGTGCAGCTACAGATGCATGCACATGTGCACCCCTGCATACATACACACATTCATAGACATGCTTACTAACCTATATACATAAATACAGACACACATTTATACATTTATATACACACACATATATACATTGATGAGAGGGATTATATATACATTGGTTTTTCTTAAGTTTTGTTTTCTGCAACAAAGAATGTCTGTTGAAATAGAATATTTTTCAGTAGAAAACTGAGATATTTCACATGAAAAATATCATAAGGAATAAATGTCAATGTGAATACCCGTCAGAGTGTAAGTATCTTGAGAGAAAAGCTGAACATTAGAAGCATCAGTTGTGGTGTGCAAGAGAGACGATTGCGCTGGTATGGACATGTGGTGAGAATGGAGGAGGATAGCTGCGTGAAAAAGTGCCACACCCTAACAGTTGAGGGAACCCGTGGAAGAGGTAGGCCCAGGAAAACCTGGGCTGAGGTGGTGAGGCAAGACCTTCGTACATTGGGCCTCACCGAGGCGATGACTACTGACCGAGACCTTTGGAAATGTGCTGTGCGTGAGAAGACCCGGCAAGCCAAGTAAGATCGTTGCCAGTGCCCCTGGACTGGTTCTTGTGCGGTTGGCACATGAGATGCACCATTTTGAGC